>NC_140536.1:34073552-34361052 GCF_057382185.1 Mchenga conophoros
TTTCTAACTCTGAAAGCAAGCATTTATGAATTGCCAACGTTTGAAAATCAGACTTCTTTTTTCTTTTCTTTTTTCCTCAAAGATAAGGAGCTTGTCAAGGGAGGGCGAATCATATATTGTCTGATAAGGAATCTTTGGAGAAGATTAGGCCTTTAAATGAAGGGTTCACTACCAAAACATTCAGTGTAATAGAAGTCTCCTGCAGACTGATAAAAGCATTCAACTAGAACCAAGCGAAGACTATTTCCGCCTGCTCTATTTATGTATTCAGAGCTTTTGCTCAACTATTTTATTCCACCTTCTTTTTCTTCTTTCTCATCACTGCACACACAGCATGAGTCTTCCTGAGAGGAGTGAACAATTAAGGGAACAAATTAAGATCATGAAAACTAAACAGCAGTGACATTTTTAGGGTTGCTGAAGTTGGACTAGCTTGTATATAATGATGTGCTACGTGATTGCTAGCAATATGTTAGCATAAAATAAACAGTGAAGCTGGAGGATGAACGCTAACTTTTCCCCCCTCGATAGTATTTAGCGTGAGGGTTCCTGATGGTTAGGGACAAATGAAATTGTAAACAGACCAAAATGTCAGTCAGGAGAAAAACTGAGACAATCCATCCACAATACGAGGTTAGTCATTAATATACTGCAACAACATGGGAATAGAGCAGCTGCGAGAGAGTTCAACATTAATGAATCAATGGTACGGAAGTGTAGGAAGCGCAGTTTTTGACTTTTACTCATATTCCAAACGTGCTTCGTCTCTTCGCTATTACTGTTGCCCAGCATAATTTGCAGATGATATTGCTTGCAGCCGCTTGATAGCTTTTGACCAAAACGGGCACAGGTTGATGACATCATCAACATTCCCTATCGTGGTAGAGAGGTATAGTCAAAATCTCTACCATTGGCCAAATCCATATCGTTTCTACTGTATAACGTTTATACCGCCCACCCCTAGCTGATTGTACCCACTCAAGACCACACTTGTGATTTGACCAGGCTCAGAAGTAACTCTTTACTCAAGCTGATTAAAAGGAAAAAGAATTAAACATTTGATGTGCATACAGCAGATGATTAGGGCAGTAATTTTGGTCAAGACCAAGTGCTGACTAAATGCTCCACTCAGAGACACTCTGAGTGTAAGACACAATGTAACAGAGACACACTCGGTGAATTCCTGGGTTAAGTAGTGAGTTTAAGGTAGTCATGGGTAGAAAATGGATTGGAAGTCAGAACAGTACCAGAGCATGGCAATAAGAAGTCATGGCCATGGGAAAAGAGTACCAACACGGAAAGAGTGAAATCCCAGGAGGAATGCCAGACTACCAATAATGTTTTGGCATATTTTAAGCTGACTATCTGCAGCATCATTTCCACATTTGTGATTATCAAGAAATCACAATCAATTAATTTTTTTATCTGACATCCAAAAGCCTTAGTTTTAAATAAATAACCTTGGTGTTGATGTATTCTGTGTAGAAAAGATTTAAATGAGATATGGGTGTGGAAAGCGACAAACTTGGGTATACCTAAAATTATTGGGCCATTTAATGGAAAAATGACTCAGAACTACTGAGTGTGCATTGTATTTAATGCAAACACCCAGACATTTACCTGTAGTGTAGCGCTGTCACTGATTATTGTTATTATAAAAGAATGTTATTATACTGATACGGAAGTTAAGTGTTGGTTGTGCTCTTAAAGTAGATTAATTATAGTAAGTATCGTTTTAAACTTTCTTAAAGCTTTTCTTGTGTTTCCTTAAGTTCTCTAAAAATGTACACACTTTGATAACAAACAACAACCATACAACAATTCAAAATGACAGTTTAACGGCCGACAACCCTCAATCTAAAATACACAATGTGAAGGAAGGAGGAACTCTCATAACAGATACTGCACTTAAAAATGTAAAGACACAAATTATATGCAGGGAATCATACTTTGTATTTCAAAAACACACAGAAATATGCCCCAAAACAAACTGGACAATTTTTAATTAAAAAAAAGGGGGATGATTTATCCATTTACTGCTATCGTCACACGACCTGACTCGGGTATAAAGGCAGAGTAAAAAAATACTTTTGCATTTGTGTCAGGATTCAGCTCCTATTCTCACACAGCAAAGGCACGATGAATATTTGTGTCAACTCATCCACCCCGACAAGTCAGTGTAATGCAATATGTTGTAACAATCTGCAACATCCATTTTGCCGCCACACCTATCGAGAGCTCTGACCTGAAATGTCATGACAACGGAGAGCTGAAAAAAATAAAACAAAAATTAATGAGCTGAAGCGTTTCATTTTTATTTGGAGCGATTATGAGTCATTCACGGAGAGAAATGTCATGACTGCACTCGTGGAAACTCAACTCCAGATGAGAACGCTCTGGCTCACGTCGACTCCAGCACTAGTTTGCAGACCGAGTATTACGCTGACAGCGTATGACTGTGATAGAGGGTTTATGAACTGCACAGCTACATAAAACTGCACCATGTCAAATGCGGCTTGTGTGTAACCCACCGACATGTGCGCTGAAGGCATTGCGGCCTGCGTCCCTCCCACTAAGCCTGCTGGGATTGAATCTGGTTTCCCACCATTTCCTCCCCATGTGTTTTACATCATTATGTGAGCAGCAAACAGCGAGGAGACAACTGCTCGTACCTGCAGGGGCTAACCAAAACAGTTGGAGGAGCTTTTATTTTGGAATTTGATATACACCATCTAAAACAAGTGGCCATGCTTTGAAGGGAACCTGGCATGAGAGTAAAGCACAAAACTGCTTCCAGTTACAGCAATGAGTCACACAAAGGCTTCTTTGCTCTGAATAATTGTATTTTTGAGGATGTCATCAATATTATATGAGGTATTGACCGAAGGTATGTGCTGTTTTTCTCCTCTGAGAGACGGTTTCGATGGATGTCAGCCTGCAGCAGTTAAGGAATAAAATGACACGTGAAACTGCAGCGGCAACACTTACGGTTGCTGTAAGATTGGAAATGGAAAAGAAATGGGGCTTCAGGTAATCAGACTGAAAATGCTGCGTCTGCATACTCTCTAATGCTCGACCGCTTGCCAAACTGTTGATTCCATGTATTTTTTTTTTTTTGCCTTCACATTTCTCAGCAGAGAAGATCAAAGGGTCCTTGCAACGCCTTTCAAAATCCTCCACAACCAACCCCACACTTTTAACAATTGAAGTAATTGGAAACAGATAGTGTAGTGTAGTTACTAGGCTCCCCTTTGTGAGTGTGGACGCTTCATCTCTTTGCTCTTGAATGCTTTGCTTCTTATATTGATTTTTATTGATTTTTATGCTGATTTTTTCCCTTTTTTCCGTGTGAGCTTACCTGCGATAACTTCTGGACACTTGTAGATCATTAGGACTAGAGTGTTCTTAACAGAAACAGCAACATTTTATGGTTACCTTGTCCTCAGCGCTCCGTGTGTCTGTGGCCTAGACACAGCTGAAGCCTGATTACAGCGTCTGGGCACCGAGCAGCCTCAATAGCCTGGAAAGGTGCTAACCGCTAGGCTAACTAGCAACAAGATGCCTTCCCTCTCCACAGATGACTACCACAGCCTCCTGCAGAAGATTGCAGTACTGGAGACAAAAATTCATCGCTTAGAAGTAAACGTGGAGGTAAATGGACTGTGTGGAAATGAAACAACCTTGCCTTTGATTCAAAACAATGGCGATGAGCAAGCTAGTACACAGCTAAGGAGCACAGATAACATGACCAAGAAAGTAGACTCTGTGCATTATTATAAATCCTCAAGTGATAATCCCCCCTTAGACTGTCTTGGTGCAAAACCAAGACATAAATCATGTCTCCTGGAAGGGGGAGGACGTATCACAGGCAGGGCACAGCGAGCTGAAATCTCTGAAACCGACTGGCCTTCACTTCCTACGAGACAGAGAAGCTCTTCTACCCCTATATACGGGAGGAAACAGGACTGGACAACCGTGAATAGGAAGGTTAACAACAAACCTCCAAAACAACTGAATGTGAAACTGCAGAACAGATTTGCTCCACTATCAAAGGACCCTGGATCTATATCGGACAACCATCCATCTAAAAGCAGCGAAATAAGGTCTGAAAATCTGTTGAAAAGTGAAAGGCCACAGGGAAAGCTAAAGGCTAGGCCTGAAACTCTGATTGTGGGTGACTCTGCCGTAAAGGATGTACAAAGGATGTGCGGTAAGAACACTAAAGTCCTCTGCTTTCCTAACGATATGGTCAACAACCTGAAGGAGAGAATTCTTCAAATTGCAGATGAATATCCAACTGTGACAAACATTGTTCTGCATACAGGGTCAAACGATGTGTCCAAACAACAGTCGGAGGTTCTGAAACGGGACTTTACTGGATTATTAAATACTGTAAACTCTCTGAATGCAGCTGTATTCATCAGTGGACCTGTACCGCCGGTCAGAGGAGGAGACGAGAGATTCAGCAGGTTGTTTACACTGAATAAATGGCTTATATCAGCATGTGCTGACCACTCAGTGCACTTTATCGACAACTTTAATATTTTTTGGGAACGCAGGCATCTGTTCAAAGCAAATGGATTTAATTTTAACAAGTCAGGGGTGAAACTGTTCACCTCCAACTTGTTTTATTCCATACGTCATCCATCCGTGCTTGGTGCCAAGGCTGAGATAAACGAGGAGTTATCTCATAAAGAGGAACAAACAGTACTCCAAGAACAGACAAAGCCCAGCAGAAACCTTGAGGAGGAGCTCCATTTGCCCCCACCCGGGAAGAGCCTCAGAAAGGAGAGACATCCATGGCATCTGAGGAAGAGCCTCAGAAAGGAGAGACATCTAAGGCAAGAAGAGGGGTCCCTATTTGCCTCCAACTCTCTCAACAACACCAACGACCAGGACAAGGGACCACGACCTTCCCCAGTCCCCCAAACCCCTGACAGGCCATCACCCTCCTCCCCCTCCCTTTCTCCCTCCTCCCCACACCTGAAATTCACTGAGGAGATGATGGAGCGGGTCAATGCTGGGCTCAGATCTACCCCCCGTCCCAATCCCTTTTTGTCCCCCATAAACCCCCCACCAGAGCGGCCAAAGGTTCGCCATCGAGCCCCACCCTCAACAGAGCAATCGAAGTCACATTGCCCAGCCTCGCCCCCCTTAGTTCCTCTTCATGCCCTGTCTCCGCAGTCTGATGCGTGATGTGTGAAGGGTCCGGGCTGTGAGGATTATGGCAGTGATGACTTTTCCCAGGAGAAGCTGGGACCCTGTTTACTAGAAGGTTTTAAAATTTCTGTACTTTTAGGTGACAGGAGACATGTGGCCTGGTCAAAACACAGAGAGCTGCACTCTAAAAGATCTTTAAACATAGTAAACATACCTTGTGTGCCACAGACTGCTCCCAAACACGAGGGGACAAGTAATACCTCTAAAACACTTAAGTTGGCTTTATTAAACATTAGATCTCTAGCTGGGAAAACATTTTTAATTAATGATTTAATCACTGAGCACAGCCTTGATTTTATGTTTTTAACTGAAACTTGGTTGGACCAAAGTAACAGTGGAGCTGTTCTCATCGAGACGACCCCTCCTAACTACAGTTTTATCAGTGAGGCCAGGGTGAGCAGGAGAGGAGGAGGGGTTGCTGTCTTATTTAATGAATCATTTCAATGTAAGCAGCTATCTCCTGGAAGTTTTCAGTCTTTTGAATATGTGGTTTTACAGCTGAAGGCCCCATCCAAAGTTGTGTTTCTTAATGTTTACAGGCCTCCCAAATACTGCACAGACTTTTTTAATGACCTCAGTGAACTGCTGTCTGTGATCTGTGTTGATTTTGACTGTGTAATTATTGCTGGGGATTTTAACATCCATGTGGACAACCCTCAGGACAAAGGGACTAAAGACCTGAGTAACACTCTGGGCAACTTTGGGCTGACTCAGCATGTAACAGAGGCCACACATAATAGAAGACACACTCTTGACCTACTGATCTCCAAAGGCCTGAGCATTTCAAAGGTTACTGTGTCTGATGTGGGCCTGTCTGATCATTACTGTGTTTTCTTTGAAAGTAAAATCTCAGCCCACACAAATATATCAACAACAGTGATCACAAAACGGTGTATAACTGAACACAGTAGTGCAATTTTTAACCAGGTCTTCCCATTAACACCTGACCTGCCCAGAGGGTCAGTCAATGAGCTCGTCAATAGCTTCAATGCTAACATGTTAAATGTAATGGACACTATTGCTCCCATTAAGGTGAAGGTTATCTCTGGAAGGAAAAAGTCTCCATGGAGAAACTCCACACTGGTGAAAAAAGAAAAAAGAGAGTGTAGGAAAGCTGAGCGCAGATGGAGAAAAACAAACCTCCAGGTTCATTATGACATTTATAAAGAGAAACTTCACAATTATAATTTACAACTGAGGAATGCAAGGAGGTCCTACTTCTCTGACATCATCACTAAAAACAGCCATAATGCTCAGGTCTTATTTTCTACAGTTGACAGGCTAACAAACCCTCCTGTGTCAGTGGCAGCTGAACTTCATTCGACCATGGCCTGCAATGACTTTGCCAAATTCTTCACTGAAAAAATCCAAAAAATTAGACAAGCAATTGGTACATCAACAGCAGATCCAGGATATGTACTGTGTCCACCAAAAAACTGTTTAAACACCATGAAACAGTTTCAACCTATTAACAGCAAAGACCTGGAGGACATCTTAGGTAAACTGAACTCCTCCTCCTGCTGTTTAGATGTCCTGCCAACAAGTTTTTTCAAAAAGGTCTCAAAGACTTTAGAGTCAGACCTGTTACAGATCGTCAACTTTTCTTTATTATCAGGTGTGTTTCCAGAATCACTAAAAACTGCTGTAATCAAACCTATACTGAAAAAGGACAATCTTGACAAGACACAAATGAACAACTACAGGCCGATCTCAAATCTCCCGTTTTTAAGTAAGATCATTGAAAAAGCAGTTTCTCAACAGCTCAGTTACTTCTTAAAACAGAATAATTGCTACGATGCCTTCCAGTCAGGTTTTAGACAGAACCACAGCACTGAAACCGCTCTGACCAAAGTGTTTAATGACATATGTCTGAATACAGACAGTGGAAAAATGTCAGTCCTAGTTTTACTGGATCTCAGTGCAGCATTTGATACAGTTGACCACAACATATTACTCAAACGACTGGAGAACTGGACAGGTCTTTCAGGAACTGTACTAAACTGGTTCAAAACATACGTAGAAAACAGGAAATACTTTGTATCAATAGGTAACTTCACATCTGAGCAGACAAGTATCACATGTGGAGTTCCCCAAGGTTCCATCTTGGGACCCCTTCTGTTTAACATCTACATGCTCCCACTGGCACAGATTATAAACAACAACAAAATAAACTATCACAGCTATGCAGATGACACACAAATATATATCACAATGTCACCAGGAGACCGAGGCCCTGTACAGGCTCTTGGTAAATGCATTGAGGAAATCAATGACTGGTTGTGCCACAATTTTCTCCAGCTAAACAAAAACAAAACTGAGGTAATAGTCTTTGGCGCCAAAGAAAAACGATTACAGGTCACCAGAGAACTTCAATCTATACATCTAAAAACCACAAACCAGGCGAGAAATTTGGGTGTAGTGATGGATGCAGACCTAAACTTAGAAAAACACATTAAGACAATAACAAAGTCAGCTTACTATCACCTCAAGAATATATCAAGGATAAAAGATCTGATGTCTCAACAGGACCTGGAAAAACTAGTCCATGCATTCATCTTTAGTAGGCTTGATTACTGTAACAGCATCTTTACAGGTCTACCTAAAAAATCAGTCAGACAACTACAGCTCATTCAGAACTCTGCTGCTCGAGTCCTCACTAAGACCAAAAAAGTGGACCACATCAGTCCAGCTCTGAGGTCCTTACACTGGCTGCCTGTCCGTCAGAGGATAGACTTTAAAGTTCTGATGCTGGCCTATAAAGCTCTGAATGGTTTAGGACCAAAATACATCAATGACCTCCTGACCCAGTATGAACCATCCAGATCCCTCAGGTCATCTGGATCCGGTCTTTTATCAGTTCCCAGAGTCAGAACCAGACACGGAGAAGCTGCATTCAGCTTTTATGCTCCTTATATCTGGAACAAACTCCCAGAAAGCCTCAGATCAGCTGAAACACTCAGTTTATTTAAATCCAGGTTGAAGACTCACCTGTTCTCAGCTGCATTTGAATAAAGCACCAAATCCACACTTTAAGCTTAAATTTCAAAACTTACATTTAACTACTGATTTTATCTACTGTTCTGATTTTATCTGTTTTGATTTTATATACTGTTTTGTTTGTTTGTTTGTTTGTTTGTTTGTTTGTTTGTTTGTTAATTAGTTAGTTAGTTTATTTGCTTGTTTTAATCAATTTTAAATCATGCTTTTTATTTGTTCTTGTTTCTAATGTCTCTGTAAAGCACTTTGAATCACCTTGTTGTTGAATTGTGCTATACAAATAAACTTGCCTTGCCTTACAGAGTACTGCGTGGATACTGTGACTGTCAGCACGGAGGATTCAGAGATTCACAAAACAAGAAACAGAAAGAACACTGACCCTTGATTTCAACATCCTGCACATCCTAATCAAAGGATGCTTACTCTGGGACATCGTGTACCCAATGTTAACGTTTTAGGTTTTTATTGCAGCATGATTTAAAAAAGTTCCCCATGTTCAATTCGGTCTATTTTATATGGTGTATTTCCAAGCACTTTAAGCTGGTCTTAAACAAACAGAAGCTAAAACTGCTTGTTTCAGATGGTGGATGAACTAAGGGCCTGCATCAGCACAAAGTAAAAAACTAATAAATATAATAAATGCAAATCTGGCTTTCGGTGAAAGAGTGCTGACCTTAAATAGCACCAAAAACAACGTCTGATGTCATGAAAATCTCAAGACATGGATTGTTTCTGCTAAAATAAATAGAGTTTTAGAACAAATGGCCCAAACAAATTATAACAAATAACACACACATGGATTTAAGCTCTTGGCCGAAATATTCACTTACTAACTCAGTGTATGGCAAAATGTTTCTATTTAAGAGTCGGTCGGTTTCTCTGTGGCGCCACATGAGTCTATTCCCCACAAGACTTTGATTTGTTTGAGGCCAACACAATCAGAAGTCCTCCTTTGATTCAGTTGAGGTCTCATTTCTCTCCTTTCTGTTTCTACAGCTTCTCCCTCACTCCTCTCTTGGCTGTTGGTGGACGGCTTTGAAACGTCGAGAGTGCGCCTGTTGATCAGATACCCTTATGACTAATGAAAAGCGTCACGGAACTGACAGCAAGATTAATGAAGTATCCCAGGCTGCACTCGCATGCGGCGCACTGGGGCTTTTCCTGCAGGGCTGCTGCCGCTGCTTAACTGCTATTTATGGTGACAAATAATGCCCCATTCTGCCACCGACACCTGCGAGTCAAGGTTAAAAAACACATTCTCCACAGCCAGCGTGCGGTTGTGGATGACATGCTTAAAGGGGTGGAAGATAGAAGGCAGGGGAGGGCAAAGACGAACAGAAAGGGAGAGCAGCAGCTTCAGATACAGAATACACTTATTTTCTGTAACTGGGCTCAGCAGGGGGATCAGGGAGATGGTGGGGGGGGCGGACGGGGAGAAAGGGAATTCAGGATTAATTGAAAACATATGTGCTGTGCAAAATGGCTGCAGCAGTAGAGCCTGAAGGCAGTGACTGCAGGGAGGAATCTCTCACAGCACTCGAGAACATTTATTATATTTGATTCTGTTTTTATTTATTTATTTTTCACTCTTGAAGAGGCAGCTGATGATGTCACCAACCGTCTGTCTGTCTGGATAGATAGTGTGTGTGTGGGTGTGTGTGGGCAGATATCGCTTTGATCAAGGAAAGTGTCTCATTTGTAGTCGATACTGGCAGCCGGAGCTCAGGAGCGGTCAATGCCGTCTGACCTTCAGCAGCAGCAGCGTTACAGTGGGCCAGTCTGCGTTTGTGTGTCTGTGTGTGCCAGAGCAGAGCCAAAACCAGGCAGAGGTTAAGCATGTCTGGGAATAAGAAGCCACACTTACACTATGACATGCATAGTCACACACGTACACACTGGTACGGTCCTGCTCAGACCGCAGGGAACATTTGAACTTTAGCTGTGAAGCCATACAAACACGACACATCTGTGAGGAAGCACAGGTGTAAATAAGCATGCTTCTTGTATACAGTATGAAGTCCATGCTCAAACACACAGCCACATGCGTGCAAACATGCACATGTATATACAGTTTGTCTTTGCTGGCATGTTTTTACAGCTCAAAAAATTGTTTCCACATGAGTTTAGTGAGGCAAGTAAGTGAAACATATTACCGTAGCAGCAGTCACAAAGTATTTTATAAAGTCAATACCAAGCAACCTCTGGAGCTGGATAATGTAGACAACACAAATATAGGTTCCTGCGCTACCAGGATTGACCACTGAAGGTTGTCTCTGACAGTGAGTCAATCAAATTAGAACCACTAAAAAACATGTTTGCAGCCTTTAAAAAAACCAAACTTCCCATCTGGATTTTGTTAAAGCTTAATGTTAAGGGCACTTTGATAGGTGTCAACAACTCTGTAACACGTTTGTGATATGTTTTTTGTGTTTTGGAGCATTTAAATGGCAAGTAATATGATTTACCTGCCTGTCATTTACCACTAATTATCTGCTTTTTTTATGGTCTATTTGATTCACCTTTTATTGTTCATTTTATTTTATTTTCACTTGCTAAATACGGGACAGACTTGACTGGGGAAAAGAAAGGGGAGAAAGGAAGAGGGAAAGAAAAACAGCGGGGAAGAGGAAAGGTGTTAAAAGGCAAACAACAAAAAACAACAAAATAAGCAGAATAAATACATATATCAATCACCTGGATCACCTGTTGAGAAAGAAAAAAGAGAAAACAAGCAGAAGAAAAAAAAGAGCAACATAATAAACAACATCATGATGATCTATGGGAATATCACAGTAAATACTAAATATTAAACATTATTGTGCAGCACGTAAGGTTGACAGCGCACTTTGCTTTGAGGTAGCAGCCAAAAAGGGTGTAGTTTGTGTGTGAGCACCCGTGTGTATACCCGTGAGTATGAGCGCACCAGTTGAAGAGCCCCCCAGGTGGCTCGATGCACTGGCGGCACCCTGCGCCAGGGCTGGGCCCCCATACACCCACCGCCCACAACCCCGGCAACACACCAACCAGGACCCAAGCCCCCAAGGCCCAGCCAGGGCCCCAGCCCAGAGATGGAGCACCCCCAGAACCCCACGCCCGTCCCGGACCCACCCAGGGTCAGCCAGGCTACCAGGTCAGTAAGCCCCATCCATCAGCACAGACCCTCCCCTAGCCCCGCTGCACGCAGCCACGAGGAAACCGTCACCTAAGAGCCATTTTCAGCAGCGGGCATTTCCACCTGCTGCTGGCTGAACTCCAGGGATTCTCGCAAGGATTTAAATTCCCGGTGAAGAATCTCCACCAAGGACAGCCTTGCATCGAAACTGGACAATCGTTTGTCAATTGACTCCAGTCAATTGCCAGCCGGCAATATCTTTGCCGGCTGGCGATGTTGTGCCGGGGGAATCTGCCGGGCCACATCTTTTCGACGACTGCGTCTCAGATTTGGCCGGGGAAGATGCACTCTGAGCCTTCTTCATTACGAGATCCTGGAAGCACTGATCGATGTAATCTTGGAGAGCCTCTAAACTCTCCCCATTGTTCTCCCGGGTGTTGGAGATGATTTAGACAATATTGTTAGTTATAAGACAATTGATAAGTGCATTTGGTAATACTGAAGCTTAAAGGAATTTGTTCAATTCTAAACTACCATTCGCTTTAATTTTCCGCCAAAATCTCCGGAGTCTGACGTCAGTTACAACATGAGTCGCTTAACTTGTCCGTCACTTCCGTGTTAATTTTCTGGTAGCATGGTGTCCTTGACGTATCCTGTGTTAAATTGGCTGACGCTACTAAAAGTAGCGTATAGAGAGAAATAAAGCAGCACAAGCACTGAAGCACACTCCCCCCCCCAATAATTATCTGCTAATTTCATCTTACATTAGTGTCATGTCTTACCTCACCTGTGTGGAAGGAAAATAATTTGGCCACATCATAAACAAGTAAAAAATGTGTAAAATTTGTTTACAAATTTTGGGGAAATCTGCATCTAAAAGAAAAGAAAATATTGGCTGATATCACCAGATATCAGTAATAGTCTTAAAACTCTAGTGACTTCTGCTGGAGGGAACATTTGTGTATGTGTGCAGGTACACAGGTATAGAAGGATACTCATTGGTAATATAGCATAGCATAGCATCTTTATTTATAACGCACTTTACATCCAACAATGTTGACCAAAGTGCTACAAATATAAAACAGAGAGGAAACAGTTTAAATTACATATAAAATATCTTAAAATTAAAAATAATATAATTAATAAGAAAATATATTAAGAGACGTCAACAAGTCCTGCTGTGCTAAAAGCCAAGGTAAATAAATATGTTTTAAGACGTGATTTAAAAACAGATAAGGAAGGTGCCTGTCTAGCATGTAAAGGCAACTCATTCCACAATTTTGGTGCTGCCACAGCAAACGCCCGATCCCCTCTGAGCTTACGATTAGTCCTGGGCACACTCAGGAGGAGCTGGTCTGCCAACCTGAGGGACCGGGAAGGTATGTATGGATGAAGAAGCTCAGAGAGGTACAGAGGTACAAACATTTAAAAACAAATAAAAGCAGTTTAAAACAAAATATCTTTGAGAGCGATAACAACAACAACAATAAAGGCCACTCAAAGAGCTAACAGTATCTGAAGAATGATGAAATATTACTCAGAGCCCTATGACATGCATGAATGAGTCATTTTGTTTGCTCAAACTGCAATCAGCAGTTCTCTTTCTTAATGCTGACATGCTTCACAGATCAGAATTAAGGCAACTTGTGAAACTAATAACAGAGGTGCAAATTAAGTTGTTTTGCAGATCACATCTCCAATTAGGTGAGACTAAGCTCTGGCTTCCATTGTGATATCACTAAGGTGTAACTGCATCATGTACATTTTTACACACTAGCAAGAAAAAAGGAAGATGAGTCCCACCTTATTCCACTAACACAGGCAGCAAAGCTATAAGTAGCAGCAGAAAGCGAATTAAAAGCAAACAATGTTCATTCACAAAGCTCGCCTCAGCCTGGGAACAGTCGTGTTTGTTAGTGTTGGAAAGCCCTGCCTAACTCTTTTACACATTGACATCAGGTGTAAAAGCAGGACCCATGAGTCAGATGTCAGATGCGCCAACCTTTTTCTCTTTTCCCAGCTTCCAAATGAGCTTGGCTCATCTGTGTAGTCTAACACAAACAAGTGGAAGGTTAATTTGCCTGAGGCAGTGTAAAGTAAGTTGTTGACATTGTGGTGTAAAATTAATCTTGGGTTGAGAACAGATGTCTCAGAACCGTTTTTCATTTTTGGTGTAACAGTCTGTTGCCACTTCCCCTATGAGGGGCTGCTGACAAAAACCCTACAACAGACAAATCTACAACATTTTATGACAGTAACAAAAAAAAAAAACAGAAAACACCAAAAAACATGGAAAGCAGCAATCACATGTTAAATTTTACCCCAGCCCTCAGCCTGTAGGGTGCACTGATGATTTCGTTTGAACCACACCAGAAATGCAAGGCAAAGTTTGAAAAGCTAGACACTTTGTTTGACAGGACTTACTGTTGTTTAGAAGAGATTTCTCATCACCTAACAGGGCCTTTTATGCTGCTGCTAAAGTAGAACTTCAACCAAACTGAATGTTACACGGAGTTTGACTACATGTTGTTTATGTATATTTTGGTCTGTGTGTGATGACAGTTCTTTTGGACACCTGTGTATGTGTGTATGCATGTGTGTGCCTTACAGTAGCACACCTGGACTGCAGAAAAAAGGCTGTAAAAATGATACATATGAGTGTTTGTAGGTTAGGCTGTAGTAAACGGAGCAGAGCCTGTTCTCAGGTCCACAGGGTCAGATACTCCAGTTTTATTTAAGCTGCTGGCATCTCAGAAATAAGCACAGGGTGTCTGGTGTCGGTGCTGTGCAATCGTAAGATCAAGCTTTCTCACAGCTTGTCGTATGGACACTCGGTCGGATCCCCTCTGTGGCACATTTAAGCCAGACTGTATGTGAAAGATGGGTGTAGCCTCTGGGTGTGAAAAGTGGAGCCAAGAAGAACCTTAAAGTTCTTTTCTTTCTAATGGCACCAAGAGGTGACTCCTCGGGTTGTACAAACACTTTCAGTTGTAGAGAAGTCTTTGAGAAAATGACCCTCAGCTCCCTTGATGTGTGACCTCAGTAAATGCTTTCCGTATGAGTTTATGGGCTCAGTTAAAACAGGATTTCATTAACTTTAAGTTAATATAGATATATTAATTGAGCATTCCTTTCAGTGCTCGGGGTTAATACTCTTTTTGTGACTGTCTGTGAAAAGCGCTTAATAAATAATCTTTACATACTTAATGGGCACATTTTAACCTAAACCACAAGCTTCTATTAAACCTTACATCAACACAACTGATGCTCACAAGTGGATCATCCGAAGTATAAAATCAACCAAATCTGAAAAAGTTCTTAACTAACCCCCTCAAAATTTAAATTATCAGCATTAACATCAACATTACCATGGTTATTTTGTCACTTAAGAAATCAAAACTAGATGATGAATCTGATATCAAAGTGCAGATAAAAGGGAGGCATTTCATATAACTTGTTTTGACTGTCCACCTACCACCATGATGATATGACTCTTGAAAGCTTACCCAAAAGGCAATTTTTGAAGTTTTCTCAACTGAATCATCATAAAATAGATACAACAGTCAAATTATTGATGCTTGTTTCTGTTGTTCTACATCACAGACTTTAAATTGGTGGAGGTTTGAAACTGATACTGATATTCAAAGTAGCAGGAGTAGCAGTAGCAGTAAAACTATTTGGTTGTGGTTTTCAGCAGGCCTTTAATGCACTTTTTCAGTCCTTTGTGTATGTAATAAGTTAACAGGGTTCAAAAACAGTGGAAATATAGGGTTAAAAAGTCCAATTTCAACCCCTGACCTCAAAGGGACTTTTACTTGAAATATTGTCATGGTCTGCCTCCAAAAGGAGCCTTAGTTTTCCACTTTTAGTTTTCCGCTCTGCAGCTTAGTACAAGATCCATAGAGGCTGGGGTCTATCACACCAGGCAAGACCCCAGGTGCAGGCTATGTAAAGATGCCCCAGAGACAATCCAGCACATAACAGCAGGGTGCAAGATGCTAGCAGGCAAGGCATACATGGAACGCCATAACCAAGTGGCCGGCATAGTGTACAGGAACATCTGTGCCGAGTATAATCTGGAAGTCCCGAGGTCAAAATGGGAGATGCCCCCAAGGGTGGTGGAGAATGACCGAGCTAAGATCCTGTGGGACTTCCAGATACAGACGGACAAAATGGTGGTGGCTAACCAACCGGACATAGTGGTGGTAGACAAACAGAAGAAGACGGCCGTAGTGATCGATGTAGCGGTTCCGAATGACAGCAACATCTGAAAGAAGGAACACGAGAAGCTGGAGAAATACCAAGGGCTCAGAGAAGAGCTCGAGAGGATGTGGAGGGTGAAGGTGACGGTGGTCCGCGTGGTAATCGGAGCACTAGGTGCGGTGACTCCCAAGCTAGGCGAGTGGCTCCAGCAGATCCCGGGAACAACATCGGAGAGCTCTGTCCAGAAGAGCGCAGTCCTGGGAACAGCTAAGATACTGCGCAGGACCCTCAAGCTCCCAGGCCTCTGGTAGAGGACCCGAGCTTGAAGGATAAACCGCCCGCAGGAGCATGCTGGGTGGTTTTTTTTTTATATATATATATCTCATCTGGCCTTGGAAGGACCCCTCAGGACCAACTGTAGATTTTTGGTTCCCTGCAACTACAGCCATTTCTCTAAAATGAATTTCAGTTCTAAGGTGCTCTGCAGAGGTACCGCTGCAATGCAAAGTCCGGTGAGAGATCTAAAAATACCAGCAGTGCTGGAAGTGGTCCAACAATACACAAGGAGACGACCTTGAAGGGAACAAACTTAAATCCGGCAGGTTTTCTATTGTATAGGTGGAGACCTGGAACTTTCTGATTGCACCTTCTATATGTCACAGTGAGTCTTTTTTTATATTTGACTGTGGGTAGAGTAATCTATAGATTATTTTGTTCCTGTGTTTCATTTCTAGAGACCCTGTGTGGGGTTTTTTTTTGTGTGTGGAGAGTAAAGAGGAAAGCAGCAGAGCAGCAGCCTCATATTATCTCCTGTTGAGTCTGATTACAACCAGCCAGAGAGAGAGAGAGAAGGGGAGAAGAAGAAGAAGACAAATCATGAAAAAAGTAATCGAGAGAGTGACTAAGTGAAAGGAAAACAAGAGAGAAGTGAGAGAAATGCAACAGAATGACTTTCTAGGAATGAGTGTGTAGGTATTTGAGAGAAAACAAAAGAGGAAAAAGAGGAGAGCGAGAAAGACAAACAATAATCAGTCTGGCTACTCAATGCACATAAGTAACTGTGATACTGTTGCCTCACGGCAGTGATTTCTTTAACATAACAAAAATAAACAGCCTGCAATTAAAGCAGGTGATTAGAGAAACCTGAATAACAGGAAATACAGTGGTGGGAAAAAGTCTTTGTCTCTTCCTGCTTTCCTGTGTTCTTATATGTTTGAGGAGCAGCACAGTGGTTATCACTGTTGCCTTACAGCAACATTGTCCTGAGTTCAATCCCACCATCAGGCTAGGGTCTTTCTGTGTGAGTTTGCATGTTCCCCCAGTGTTTATGTGGGTTCTCTCTGGGTACTTTGGCTTTCTCCCACTTGGAAATTAAATATCTGTGAATGAGAATGAGAATGGTCTACGACAGCTGGGATGGGCTCCAGTGCCTCCTCACAACCCTGAAAAGAATACATGGAACAGAATGGATGGATAGATTCATATGTTTGGCACGCTTAAATGTTTCAAATCATCAAACAAATTTAAATATTAAACAAAGATAACACAAGTAAACACCAAATGCAGTTTCTAAATGATTAGGAAAATCCAAACCTTCATGTCTCTGTTTGAAAAAGTGATTGTCTCCTAAACCCACGTTTGGTTGGGTAACCCTTGATTGCAGCAATGACTGCAATCAAGCATTTGCGATAACTGGCAATGCGTCTTTAACACCACTGTGGAGCAATTCTGGCCCTCATTATCTTGGCAGAATAGTTGTAATTTAGGGTTTTTGAGTGTGATCCACCTGTTTAAGGTCATGCCACAGCATCTCAATTGGATTCTGGTTAGGACTTTGACTAGGTCACTCCAAAGTCTTCATTTTGTTTTTCCTAAGTCATTCAAAGGTGGACTTGCTGGTGTGTTTTGGATCATTGTCCTGCTGCAGAACCCAAGTGTGCTTCAGCTTGAGGTCACAAATGGATGGCCAGACATTCTCTTTCAAGATGTTTTGGTAGACAGCAGAATTTGTGGTTCCATTGACCACGGCAAGTCTTTCAAGTGATGAGGCAGCAAAACAGCCCCAGACCATCACACCATCATATTATACTGGTAGTATGATGTTCCAAAATGTTGTGTTACTTTTACGCCAGATATAACAGGAATCAAACCTTCTGGAAAGTTAAACTTTTGTCTTGTCAACAGGATATTTTCCACATGTTTTTTTGGCAAATGTGAGACGACCCTTTAGGTTGCTTTTGGTCAGTAGTGGTTTTCTCCTTAAACTCTCCCATTGATGTCATTTTGATGCAATTTTGGCCCAGTCTCTTTCTTTTTGTTGAATCATGAACTCTGACCTTACGTGAACCATGTGAAGTCTGCGGTTCTTTAATGTTGCTCTAGGTTCTTTTGTGACCTCCTGGTAAGCCACTGATGTGCTCTTTGGGTACTTTTGGTAGGTCGGTCACTCCTGGGAAGCTTCAATACTGTTAGATGTTACAGGGAGTGCAGAATTATTAGGCAAGTTGTATTTTTGAGGAATAATTTTATTATTGAACAACAACCATGTTCTCAATGAACCCAAAAAACTCATTAATATCAAAGATGAATGTTTTTGGAAGTAGTTTTTAGTTTGTTTTTAGTTTTAGCTATTTTAGGGGGATATCTGTGTGTGCAGGTGACTATTACTGTGCATAATTATTAGGCAACTTAACAAAAAACAAATATATACCCATTTCAATTATTTATTTTTACCAGTGAAACCAATATAACATCTCCACATTCACAAATATACATTTCTGACATTCAAAAACAAAACAAAAACAAATCAGCGACCAATATAGCCACCTTTCTTTGCAAGGACACTCAAAAGCCTGCCATCCATGGATTCTGTCAGTGTTTTGATCTGTTCACCATCAACATTGCATGCAGCAGCAACCACAGCCTCCCAGACACTGTTCAGAGAGGTGTACTGTTTTCCCTCCTTGTAAATCTCACATTTGATGATGGACCACAGGCTCTCAATGGGGTTCAGATCAGGTGAACAAGGAGGCCATGTCATTAGTTTTTCTTCTTTTATACCCTTTCTTGCCAGCCACGCTGTGGAGTACTTGGACGCGTGTGATGGAGCATTGTCCTGCATGAAAATCATGTTTTTCTTGAAGGATGCAGACTTCTTCCTGTACCACTGCTTGAAGAAGGTGTCTTCCAGAAACTGGCAGTAGGACTGGGAGTTGAGCTTGACTCCATCCTCAACCCGAAAAGGCCCCACAAGCTCATCTTTGATGATACCAGCCCAAACCAGTACTCCACCTCCACCTTGCTGGCGTCTGAGTCGGACTGGAGCTCTCTGCCCTTTACCAATCCAGCCACGGGCCCATCCATCTGGTCCACTCTCATTTCATCAGTCCATAAAACCTTAGAAAAACCAGTCTTGAGATATTTCTTGGCCCAGTCTTGACGTTTCAGCTTGTGTGTCTTGTTCAGTGGTGGTCGTCTTTCAGCCTTTCTTACCTTGGCCATGTCTCTGAGTATTGCACACCTTGTGCTTTTGGGCACTCCAGTGATGTTGCAGCTCTGAAATATGGCCAAACTGGTGGCAAGTGGCATCTTGGCAGCTGCACGCTTGACTTTTCTCAGTTCATGGGCAGTTATTTTGCGCCTTGGTTTTTCCACATGCTTCTTGCGACCCTGTTGACTATTTTGAATGAAACGCTTGATTGTTCGATGATCACGCTTCAGAAGCTTTGCAATTTTGAGACTGCTGCATTCCTCTGCAAGATATCTCACTATTTTTGACTTTTCTGAGCCTGTCAAGTCCTTCTTTTGACCCATTTTGCCAAAGGAAAGGAAGTTGCCTAATAATTATGCACACCTGATATAGGGTGTTGATGTCATTAGACTACACCCCTTCTCATTACAGAGATGCACATCACCTAATATGCTTAATTGGTAGTAGACTTTCGAGCCTATACAGCTTGGAGTAAGACAACATGCATGAAGAGGATGATGTGGACAAAATACTAATTTGCCTAATAATTCTGCACTCCCTGTAGTTAATGTCATAGATGTTTGTTTCTCCAGTGTTTCTTTGGCTCATGGCATGATGTTGGTTGTAGTTAAGTGATTTCTTGATTCAACAGGTCTGCCAGTAATCACAAAAAAATGTGGTAAATAACAGTTAATTCATGATTTAGCAAGAGGGGCGATTACCAGGTATGTTTGGATAACCTTTATCCCTTAAACACCGAAATCATCATTTAAAAATTCCATTGTACATTTACTCAGATTATCTTTGTCTAATATTTGTTTGACGATCATAAACACCTAAGTGTGACATATATGCAGAATACTAGGAAGTCAGGAAATCAGACTTTTGGGACTTCAGAGTGGAGACATCATTAGAAGCAAGGCAAAATGTTTCAAAATCATATATGCTCCATGTGAATAATAATGCTGAAATAGATACAAAGTGAAGTCTTTGAATCTTAGCTGTTTGTAAAATTGAAAACTGAAAGCACTACTTTTGAGCTTTCTGTACCATTAGTCCAAATCATCCAAAAAAAGAAAACAATAGATCTAAGGATATGGAAAAAATCTAATTACTGACCTGCTGCATGCATGTGTGTTTTTAACTAATGGCCTGTCTACCTACGTTACTGCAACGCCTCATATCCTTTTTAAATGAAAATTCAAACTTAAAATAAACACAGCACATGGGAGGTGCTGAGAATCCTAACAGTTACAAAAATACAAACTCTCCAGGTGGTAGCTAATCTTCCTTGGAACTTGGAGAGAAAAAACAAGAAGTGAAAAAAAGCGCAGTGCACTCAGCTTGTGATTAAAATAAATTAGCCACCCATGGCAGCAATGAGCACTGCTGAGCCAGTCAGTGTGAGAGAAAGAAATCCCTTCCCACTGTCTTTGATTTGATAAGGTCTGACGTTAATGGAAGTCAGAATAAATAATGTTTTTTGCTGCTTTACATCAGCCAAACATTTTTATCCTGGTAATCCTGCATTAATTCATTCTTTCACTCGCGGGTCAAAACAAACAAGCTGTAAACATAGCATCAACATGTTATCACCTTATTAAGTTGCCATGGTAAACATGTTAGCACACAATGGCCTATTTAACATTAGACAGATATGAGGCAACTAAAACCCAGAGAAAAATCTCTGGATATTTAAAATGGTAAATGGCCTGTATTTGTATAGTGCTTTTCTAGTCCCTGAGGACCCCAAAGCACTTTACACAACCTGTCATCCACCCATTCACACACTGGTGATGGCAAGCTACATTGTAGCCACAGCCACCCTGGGGCGCACTGACAGAGGCGAGGCTGCCGGACACTGGCGCCACCGGGCCCTCTGACCACCACCAGTAGGCAACGGGTGAAGCGTCTTGCCCAAGGACACAACGACCGAGACTGTCCAAGCCGGGGCTCAAACCGGCAACCTTCCGATTACAAGGCGAACTCCCAACTCTTGAGCCACAATTGCCCCCACCAGCAAATTTTGTTGTTGTTGGTATTTTACAAAATTTCCAAAAAGTCTGGTACATTTTAACTCTTGAGTGCTGATATGTGTGTGCTTTTAGATCATGTGTCAACCTCAATGACTGGGCAATAAAGTTTAAAACAACTCTTGCCATTGAGTTTGGCTCCAAAAATGAATCCTTCTTGATAGATGTCAATATTATAATTATCGACTTTACAGCAGAAAAACAAAATGTTGTTACTGGTACAAAAGCTGTTTTATTTCAATAGCAAGATTTTATCTTGCTATTGAACTGTTCTGGGTATGTTTATTTTATACCTCACCTCTTTAAACTGCATAAAGAATTAAAGTTTGCATTGTTAGGTGTTTGGCTGCTTTGAGTGGAAGCTAACCCTAATACTGGCTGTAGCAGTTAGCTGCCTGCTAAACTTAACCCTGGAGAACCCATGGGGTCAAATTTGACCCCATGGTTTCCCTAGAAAACCAATGGGGTCGGCTCTGACCCCATTGGTTCTCCGGGGTTAAGCACAGCTAACCTGGATCTGCGAACTGGACTCTCGATCCAGGAGTTTTTTTTGTTTGTTGTGTGTGTTGGTGCCTTTTGAAGCAATTTTAATAATTAATATTATGTCCTGCTGTGCTCTTAACAGCTTGCCCAAGATGGCTGTGCGTCAGTCTTGGTGAGTCACATAAAAGCATTTCATTTGCATGTTGCTTATTACTAATTAGCAGATGTCTGTCTTTGTGGCATGCACCCACACAGTTTATGGATGCAGCTTGCTAATGAAGGCTATTAATGTTATCTGATAACTTAGCACTCCATCTTCCCATTAAATGTAATGACTTATGACTCCAAAAACAATGAAATAGTGTTAAAATCAAATCAGCACTTCAATAGGTCACCATGGTTTCATGATTAATAGATTAAAAAACAAAGTAGGAAACTACCACATCTTTATAGAGTTGCAGAAATGAGTCCTAAAACTTGGATATTAATTAGTATTTTTTTCAGTTGTCTGTTGAACATAAGCTTTATATGTCTTCATGTTATGTTCGATATCATAATGCACAAGTAACTACTTCTTGCATCGCTCTATATAAAGTATTGACATTGTTGTAGTGACTGGTGTGAGTCCATGCACATGCCATCGTGCAGCAGGTGCAGTGTGTATGACGTTTCATGCACACCTGCACTCTCATTTAGAGAAAGTGTTTTTTTAACTTACATGATTGTACTTACACATCAAGAATTATAAAATTACTTTATCTTTATTCTAGAAAAAAAATGTAAGTGGGCGCTCCGTCCAGGACACTATGGAAAATCCCACTGGCTGTGATATTGGTATCTTAAAATGGTTTATATACTGAATGTTTTGTGGTTGTTTTTACACAATTTGTATTCATGTATATGTTGGTATCTTTCAAAATACAGAAAAGAGTTTGCACTTGGGTCATCTTGCTCTGCTGTGGAGTTCATTTGTTCACCAGCAGGGCAAAGAAACCAAAGATAATAAGAAAAAGATGGGAAAAAAGCCAAAACATGAGCTAAACGATACTAAAATGTTCTGCAGAGCTTTAATTCTGCCTTGACTGAAATATTTCCCATGCATTTTACTGTTGTTTACATGACAAAAAAATACTGTTGGTCTAATGAAATTTGACTGCCACAATTTAGTTCATATCGCAAAGTTTGTTCTTAATGCTTGAGTGCCTGAAACGCTTCCATGAAATGCTTATCGAGAAGTTTGATGCCTGACATTTTTGTCTGCTTCCGTGTTGCTAAATCTCCTTCATAACCTGATTTCTCCCAAGTTTTTCGTATGCATGCAAATGTGCGGTGTAAGAAAAAGATGTTGATAAAAGACAAAATGTGAAGAAAAGCAACAAGAAAGGGAAAGAAAACAAAAAACAAGGGGCAAAGACATTAAAAGAGGTGGAAACATTGAGAGAGATATGAAGAGAAAGACAAAAGAGAAAGATGGGAAAAGTCAGAGTAAAGTAAAAGTAAATGGAGCGAGCTGGAGATGGAAGCATGGAAAGGAGAATACGATCAAATAAAGCAGTGACAGCGGGGGAAACCAGAAGTGAGAAAGCGCAGGAGAGGGAGAGGCTTGGTTGACACATAAAACAAAGATGAGACAACTACAGAGAGCGAAAGAGGCATTTGTGGAGAAGAAGCTGTTGCTGGAAAATGCAGATACACACCTTGGAGAGAGAAAAGAAAGAAGAGCAGGGATTTAGCTCGTGGAGGGGCCAGAGAGGAGAAGGAGGAGGAAGATAAGAGGAGGAGGAGGAGGGAAGGGAAGCGCTAAAGAGGAGGGGAGGGGACGAAAGAGGCAAGGGAGGACCAGTACGAGGAGAGAGGGAGAGAGAGGCAGATACGGAGGTCCACAGACAGCAGCGGCGTGCAGAGTGCAGCATGCAGACTGGCCACTGACGCTGCTGTTGGATTGAACACACATGCGGACACACACACACCCCTGAGGAGTGTATGAGACATGCCCAGGCTGCTGTCCATGGACACACACACACTGGCAGGGCACCAGAGAGGAAATACAGCAAACCCCCGAGCCTGAGGAGCTATGGAGAGCAGCATGTTCTTTGGTGAGTGTCTATATTTATGTGTGGTTGTGGAGTGTTTACACAGAGCACCTCCTCATCGTGTGTGAGAATCAGTGCAAAGTCCTTCCTTTAAAAGCATGGGAGTAAAAGCACAGGTTTCCTTTGCAGGAAAAGAGCGTGAAGTTACAAACCTAAGAGACCTCTTTTTGTCTGCGTGTGTGTTTTCGCTGCTTTATCACAGTCAAATGCAGAGTGAAAGTGCACATTTTCTCCTCTCCAAAATGTAAATATGTTACAACCTGCCTGTTACTTGTTCTGGAAACTAAAAAAAGGCGGCTAGGGGAGCTGCTCGCTGGAAGCGTGAAGTTGCTCACGGAGAGCTCCTAAAAATGTTGAATGAACCTGCTCATCAGGTAAACGCCTTCCTAAAGCTCATGTATGAGTTTATTGGACTCAATCCTGGGTGGCTGAGAATCCAAGCTTTGGATTTCATTGTGGATGTTTAACCAGCTGACACTCTGGAGGAATCTAAATAAGACTGGAGTCTCCTGGCTTGGGCGCAACTTGATATTCAGTGTAGGTTAGTTAAAGAAATTGACGAAAGGCCCCTTCCATTAGTTTTTATGGAGAAGACTGAAGGAGGCTTTAGAAGACTTAATGCGCGAGCGACTTCAAGTCAAGTGCTCTTCTCACGGCTGGCTTACAGTCACATCGGAGGAATAATTACACAGGGATCCGGAGTTCTAAGGGGGCGATTTGTTAAATGAAATACTTTTCTCTATTCAAGGGATTAAAGCGATCTGAAGTTACAGACCGTGGCTTGTAAGCATCAGAAGGATTTTCTCTTGTTATGCCATACACAGAGGAGGAGGAGGAGGGAGGGAGGGAGGAAAGGAGAGCTGGAAGCTTATAAATGAATAAGCTGTCAGGTGTAGAGACAGCTTGAGCTCTTTGAGATCCACAGTCGATGTCGGTCAGGTGTGAAACTGCTGGATAGCGAAGAAAAAATAAAGGTAGTGCTGGTCGGGCTGGATGAGTGGGTTTCAAGTTTGGGCCCGTTTAACCCAAAATCATAAGAAGTGAAAGTGAAAACGCCAAGAAGAACTCAGAGGTTTCGTCAGAAGGTCACGCTTGTTTTCTTTTCATTCTCATCAGGTGGAATACTAAGAGGCACCTCATCGCCACTGCTCAGTGTAAAACAAATGAAAGGGTAAAGGTCACTGCATACTGGGTGTGCATCGGTTTAGCATTTATGAACGCAATCCTGAGTGCACTGTATGGAGAAAATGGATGGTATCTCTTAAAAGATTAATAATGCTGTTTGTACTCTCGCTCTGCATTGCTGCAGTTTTAACTGGAGCTTGTTTTCCATTGAGGTGATTAATATCAAGTGACTTATGCTGACCTCTTCGAAACAAGATTCCAGTAGTGTAGGAATAAAAATAAACAGAGCAGAAACAAATGCTAATCTCTCATACATCACAATCAGTAAATGAACTCTGAGTGGGGTAATAGGTGCTGAGTGTGGGCTGCAATCATACAAGCTATTAGCACTGTTGAGTCAGAGGCCCAGAAGATATCTAGCCGGTGTGTTTGCCACTGTGGTCGGCGTTTAGCCTCACATAAACATCTTTTTGGTTAACCTCAGATTACAGAGTGCATGGGAAGTGATTGTTGGAGCCAATTCATAGACAGCTGTGTTTATCAGTGGGCTAAACTCATGACAACTACAGTATGCTAATCTGAAGGGACTAGAGGTAGCATGTGTTATGTAGCTGGAAGCCAGATTTATGCCACACGCCGCTGAGATTTATGAAATTTCAAGAGTAGAGAGTTTATCCTGTAAAGGTTAATTGGAAAATGGGTGAACGTGTAGCTTTCAAAAAGTAAGAATGTTCTAAATCTACCCTTTGTACTCACTTTGTTCATTTTAATGGGGGTGAAATGAGTTTATGCTGCGTGCTTGAAGGGTATTGCTGATCTCACAGCATGTTAAGGGTCGCAGAATACAATCAGGAAACTCCGCAAAAACACAAAAGTGTTAATCATATCTGGAACGTCATCAGCATATGAATGAGTTTTTAGGGGAATTCAGATTTATCTAATAATTGGATTTATATTTGCTGAGAGAACTAGATGGCCGCGCGAGAGCAAGCTTGTTATTTTGAGACTCTCTGGCAGCGCTGGCTCTTGGTCTCTCTGGGCAGATCTTATCGGAGGAACTGCCAGGTTCAGGACAGTAAGAGGAGGCAGAAGGTGGAGGAGAGCGAGCACGAGATGATTCATTATTAATGCCAGTCGGCGTCCTCCAGACATCATTTTTACTCTCTCCCTCTCTCGACATAGTGCCGCAGGAGTAAAAAAAGCTTGAGCCCCAGATACGCAAATCCTTCAGGAAGGGCAATGCAGAGGACAGTCAGAGTCTGAAGCACAGTACGATACAGTAACCACACAAACACACACATCTCGTTCAATGAGCTGCTCTTAACATCTCATACTGTGTGTGCAGCAACACGGTCTCAAAAGGAATGGATAAGCAAAGGCCGGTGGGTGAAAACTTGAATCTATTCCGATCTTGTTTCCAGAAGTCAGATCTCATCTCAGCTCTACATCCTTACGCTTGTGGACCAAGCGGGCAAAAAAGCTTCTTCAAAAGCCCGAGGTTGAATGCGTATCAGCTCAATTGTGCCTAATTTGATTCATTGGAATTATGTTTTAATAAAATAAGCCCTAAAGCATGCCTTCAGCTGACATTAAAATGTTATCAAGTTGCATTATGCTGATGTGTTTGCATGTCCTGCAGACACAGAGCATCATTAGCATTGGATTGCTCTCATGATGTGGGGAAAAAATGACAGCTGTGCTAATATTTTTCTTTTAGCTCAGCTTTGGGCACCGCCTACTCTTCAGTGAAATCTTTGGGTTTTTTAATTGTTATGTTCCCGTACAAATTGCTGACTTTGTCTGCTTGGATTTTGGCACTGGGCAGCATTGAGTGTGTTTATCACGGCCTTCTGTGGTGAACAGAACTGTCTGTTGTGGCTGGAAATGATTTGATGAGACCCAGTGAATCCAAACAGTAAAGCATTGGGCAAAAACAATGAACACTTTGTTGAGCTCGAGGAAGCAGGGTCAAGTGCCAAATCTCTATGAGATTATCACTCTACAGTAAGTGATACTTATCCATTTACATACAGTTAATTTAAAATACAAATTAGAAAAGAGCGTAGTTCTTGGATTCAGTTTTTCTGGAAAAAAATCCAAGTCCAATGGCTGTACTGTGATTTCAGCTGCATTCACATGTAAAATGATCTCTCATGCATAAGATAAGATAGGCGTTATTTGTCCCATAGACCAGAATAAATAAATAATAAAGCATAGGAATAAAAAAAATCTCAGTAATAAGCAGGAGCTGCTGTAACAGGCTGCCACTCCCCCGGCGCCAGATGTTGAAGCAACACTGAGAGAGCAAGAAGTGGCAAACGATGAACAGCAGCTAAATCTAGTGATAGAGATACTAAATTAACAACAATCAAGTGAACTGAAGCGTGACGGTCACTGCTGAGAGCGAGAGCGATGTCAGGTGGACAAGCTGAGAAAGCTAAACGTTTCCATTTTAATATCGCAAAATCAAAAATCCAGCGCACCAATAGTTGGGTACAAATAAAGAAAGTAGTATTGGTCTAATTAAAGCAAAATTGCACAGAAACACTGTAAATGAAGCCTATTATCAGATCTTTGCTGAGACTTCATTTAAGCAACGATTGCATCTTATTTCATATTTTATTTGATTGATTTCATTGGTTTCACATTTTGCAGAGGGAGACAGTAAGCTCTCTTTGCAGTTTTCTGTGTGGCATCAAGTACAAATTTGCGGTTACATTTCATAAACAAACATTTTGCAACCTCAACAACTCATAAATCTTACATTTAGCTCTCGCATACTTGGTGCCATTGCCTGCACGAGAAGCTCACAGAGAGGTCTTCATTCAGCTCCAGCACTTTCCGCACTATGTAAACAGATCAGTACCAGAGAGATTGTTTGGAGGCCACTGTCCTGACACATAACCAGGCTTCTTGTTCCAGTGATCTTTACTGTTCTATTTGTTTGGCTTTTGCTTGTTTACTTTAGTTGTGATGATTTCAGCAGATACTCCTGAAAGGAAAATAGACGACTAGGCCCGGCAAAGTTCGTCATTTCTGACTTGCAGGTTTTTCAGTATTCAATATAATGTGACCCGATGACCTTTCAGAGTGGCTCCGGAGAGAGACTTGATGCAAAGTAGATGACACCGTCACCTGGATTTACTCAGTCACTAAGTCAGGCACACAGAAGTTCTCTGACATGTATGAAACATGTATCCCATTTGTGCTTTTACAGCCTCCTGTACCTGACCTTTTCTGTCACTGTGTTAAAGTATCATGAAAGGAGTATGGTGCTCAGTAGCTGGGGTCAAAGTTTACTTTCCTTGTTGCCTTTTATGGTGACCTTTTGCTGGTGGTTGTTGCATTACCTTTTACCTTTTTACACCTCAGGCTTAGGAAATTATGGAAGACCTTAATTCTTTACTCTCAGAGCTCTTTAGATTATTAGCCATACAATATGTGTGGAATTAAGGCTGGAAACCAATCCAATGCTGTGGACCAGATAAAAAGTTTATTTAATTTATTGGCATGAATTTTTGCACAAAAAAACCCAGGGAATTTGTCCAGTGACCTTGGTGATCCTGTTACTGTTCATATTGCACCAGAGTGAGAAATATCTCAGAATAATTGCATCAGTTCCTGTAAAATTTACAGATATTCGACAGCGGGACAAGTACTCATGTCTGATTCTCTAAAATCACCATACACACACGCTAAAGACGTTTTACATTTACATGTAAAGTGAGCTCTCTGAGAGCAGCAGGAGGTCTCTATTTTTTATGTCTCCCTCTGTGCACTGCTGCTCTCTGTCACTCGCTCCACCCCATGAGCACATCAGACGGGGAGAGAGCGAGAGCGCATCGTTACTGTGCCCGTAGAGCATGATGATGTGCAGCTTTAAAGCTGTTGCTAGGCCTTGTTTGAAAAGACGTGATCTGCCAAAGGTGTATGAAAAAGTGACGAAATCTTGTGACAAAGTTGCTAAAACAACAACAAACGGGTGAAGTGAAGTGTGATTATTACTGATGTGAACCAGATGGATGTCAGGTGAAGAAGCTGAGAGAGTTTATATTTCCAAAATATCTGAATCCCAGATTTGGAAACGGAATCCTACACAATAAGTGAAAGTCCAGAAAAATGAATACTTGCCTATATGTTAGCATGCTAAAGGGAAATTGTGAATCTTACACAAATTAAATTAAATGGTTTGGACCCTGATGTCAGTATTTAGCTGAAAGCACTGCAATGTTAAGTTATAGACTAGCCATGGATGGACCCGTATTGTTCCTCATTTCCAGCAGGCAGTGACCCCAGCAGTTATGAAGAGGGTCTATGATGTAAGAATCAGTATATTCTTTTAGGTGACTGAATATCAAATGCCCTTGATTTTATAGTCAAACCCCTCACTCGTGTTTTCAAATAACAACAAGCTGACACCCAAAAAGTGCCTTTAAATGCCTTTAGATGTCTTTACTACTTCTACTAACAATAATAATTCAGTTTTATTAATATAGTTCCAAAACTAGTGCTGTCAGCGTTAACCTCGTTAAAATGACATTAACGCCATAACTGCATTAACGCGGCAAATCTCAGTTAGCGAGTTACCGCGGCTCGCTCCGTGCGTGAGGCTGCACAGCGTCAACATGTTAGCGCGGTTAGCTTGGCCCAGAATACCCATTACCTCAAGACTTTTTATCTGTAAGGTAAACACCCCACAGTAATACAGAGAAAATTCCAGCTACCCCCTATATCCGAGCACTTGGCAACAGTGGGAAGGAAAAACTCCCTTTTAACAGGAAGAAAAGGGGCAGCCATTTGTCACGACCCATTGGGGATGATGAGATGGCCGCCCCTCCGTGAGCCTGGTTCTACTGGAGGTTTCTTCCTGTTAAAAGGGAGTTTTTCCTTCCCACTGTCGCCAAGTGCTTGTCAGAGGTGGGACCAAGTCATTGTTTTGCAAGTCTCAAGTAAGTCTCAAGTCTTTATCTTCAAGTCTCAAGTCAAGTCTCAAGTAATGTCAGGCAAGTCAGAGTCGAGTCTCAAGTCACTGGTGTAAAAGTCCAAGTAAAGTCACAAGTCTGAAATTTTGAATTTCAAGTCCTTTCGAGTCTTTAAAAAAAAAACGAAAAAAAGCATGTTGCAGTTATATGCTAAATGTAAATATTAGACCATGTAATTTTAAATCTGTGTTTTTCTCAACACATGACAAAATAGTGAACTTAGAAAATATACACAAATTGTGAAATTGCAGCTCAATTAAACCTAGCTCCAAGAATAATTTTCACCGACAGTTCTGAGATAAGCTGCATGTTATTCTTGGATGCGGTTGTAGGACCGGCTTTAAAATCGCATGACAAAAATATCATACATAAATAAATGATATTTTTTTTAAAATATCATTTAAAAAAAAAACTGCATCACCAACGTAGCCTGGAAAACATTTGCTAGTTAGATGAAGTCAGCTATCTCATCGTAGCATATTTATATGCATATTTATAATTATATGCTTCTTGGAGTGAGCGCATACACTCATGAAGTTTAGTAACTTCCGGTCACTGCAACAAGCCCAGGTACAGTTTACCGACGGATGGGTGCAGGACTTTGAAATGCACCGTGTAGAAAGTAAAGACCATCGTACGTATCATAAGTTTACCAGTCTCACAAATCGTCTTCATAAATACACATTCCTTAACCGTTTATTAATAGGACCTTTGAGCTCAATGGTAATTAATTAGCAGTGGAAATAATTTCTGGTAGCATCACAGAAATGTAGCAGTGACAATAATACTGTATGCTGTAATCGCACTGGGCAATTAGTGATACAAAACAACTGTTTTATCCTGTGAATAAAAGTATATGTTTTTGTCAATGTACCATAATAACACAAGCGAAACGCAATATTGTGTCAGGACAATTCACTATTTATGCACAATAAACAAAGGCGCATAGCGCGACCATTTCTGTTCAGCGCCAGACTTGCTTGTAACCTATATCACTAATTATGTTATGAAAATGACGTATTAACTACTACAAAACACTGACCTTTGTGTAAATGCTTGGAGCAGACTAACCTGTGAGCTGGAGGGTTCTGGGACGTTGTCCGGTTGTTCAGTCTGACGTCACTAGCCGTGTCTGGGTCTAAACTCCGCTGCAGGTCCATATATCAAACGATCACTATGGCATTACTGAGAGTTGAAAAACTGTCTAAAGTCTTTCATCTTTAATAAAATGATCAGCGTTCTGCTCTACCAGGTGTAACAATTGAGTTTAACATCCAGGCATCCATGAAAACGGAATTTATGACATTTAACGGAGTTAGAAGTTAGCAGGGAGTTAGCTCGCTAGCTTCTATCTAAATACAATATAGCATGTCCTGACTGCGGGGTTTTGGAAACAAATTAAAACGTACAGCTCTGCTATCACTTCCAGCATAAATGAAGACAGAAAACTAAACAGCAGCGACGTTTGTAGGGTTACTGAAGTTGGGCTAGCTGGTATATAATGATGTGCTACGTGACCGCTAGCGACACAGCTATGTTAGCATAATATAAACAAGCTAACTTTTTTCCCACTCGATAAAAGTTAACGTGAGTGTTCTCGGTGGTCAGAAACAAATGTAATCGCATGGCAGGATGCTGTAAAAGGACCAAACTTCAGCCAGGAGAACAACTGAGATAATCCATCCACAATACGAGATTAGTCATTCATATACTGCTGCATGGGCTGGGCTGTAGTTACATCCTAAGGTTTTAAAAACTGAGCTTAAATAAATGATTAGCGGTAATAAAAGCCGAGGGAGGTCAACAGGGATCACTGACTGTTTTAGGAGCTTTTTGAGATCAAATAGAAGAAAATACATAAAATTAAACATGTTAACAACACAAAAGCCATATTAAACGCAGACTACTTTAGACCCGGAAGTAGGATTCGTCGCGTCATCACTGAACAACCGGATATTTGGTCTTTGAATGACTGCAATCCAGGCCATCCGTCGCCTCTTTGTTACTTCGGAAACATGGCTTGAACAATTTCTCTTCAACGACGTAATCCGATAACAACCGATCTCTTTACCCGTCGGCTTCCCGTGGCTGTCATGCGACCGGCTATTGCAGTTAATAATACAACAGCTTCTTGACATTTTTGTGTTTCTTTTTATCGCTGTGTAACTGATTTTAATTGAAAGCCTGCATGCGCTAGTACCGCTTGCCACGAGTTCCCAGAATCCTTTGCGGTTCTACCCGTGAATGACGTCACATTTTCAATCTCTATATAATATGCATGTTAAATTTTATATTTGGGGTAAAATATCAAGTCTTTTCAAGTAAACCGGTTCAAGTCCAATTCAAGTCCCAAGTCATTGGTGTAAAAGTCCAAGTCAAGTCACAAGTCTTACAACATTTTTTCAAGTCAAGTCTAAAGTCATAAAATTAATGACTCGAGTCTGACTCGAGTCCAAGTCATGTGACTCGAGTCCACACCTCTGGTGCTTGTTCACAGAGAGTTGTTTAATTGTCGGGGTTTCTCTCTTTTACTTTTTTTTTTACTCTTTACAATTTAAAAAGTATTGAGGAGACTGTTGTGATTTATAAAAATAAAACTGAATTGAATTGAACTGAATCTGGTCAACCAGTTGAGGCTGAGGAGAGGGGTAATAATGATAATAAAAACCAGTAGAATACTAGAGGTTGTTGGCAAAAAATAAAACAGAATTTAAGAAAACTAAAGAGACTGAAAAATACTGCATGAAAAATAAATATTGTTTTTATTGTGAGGCATGTGAATAGTGTGGATTAAAGATGCTTTATTTATAAGCAACAGATTCTATCTCGAATGGTGGAAAGAAAGCTAAGTACAGTTACTCACCTTTGAAAGTATTTCGCTTTTATCCATTTCAGTCATTTTTTTCCCCTTCAACATTTAAGGTCGAGTAATAGAAGGCAGTGCCACTGATTTAATTTCACAATAGTGCATAAAGCTACAGTTCAAAATATTAAAGCTGTTACTCTTAATTAAGTACTAATAATTCAAAAATCTTGAGCTATAAAACACTCTAAAAGTGACCACTTACGAAAGGCTTGTAATGGAGATGTTTTATGTGTCTCGAAATAAAATTGCTATTTTTTTCCCACTAGTAACTGTGTCAATAAAATAACACAACTTTATTGCGATTTCCTGTCCAGTGATGGAACAAATCAGTTACTTGTATATAAAAAATGTCAGACTTCAACAATGGTGGGAAGTCAGATTTCATATCCTATCACTCAGCAAACCAAATGTGACCCTGTCAAAAAAATGCAGTTTGTCACTCCTCATCTCACTGCAGACTAATCTGACACATCATTCCCGGTGTCTTTGAGCGGGCTGTTTTGACTGTGCGCGTCGAGCTGATGAATGGCGGATTTTGGCTGAGAGAGAGGTGAAGCGAGCCTGCAGGCTGACGTCAGGCCGGCATGTTGAGAGATGGCACGGTTGAATGATCCCTACAGAAGGACATGCTTTGTTAAAGTTGGGACTAGGACGTGCCTCCACATGAGAGACAGCATGTGCTCTTTTTTCCAACAGATGGCAGCGCTCCGGCAACTGGAGGGAAAAGACAGAAGACAGAATGGGAGAAGGGGGGACAAATTGTGGGTTTTTTTTCCCCCTCGTCTCCTCTCATCTTTATGACTTTTGCTTTTTATTTACCCCTAACCACTGCCTGGGGACTGAAACGTGGCAAAACTTGTTTTTATTTGTCTCAAGACAGTGGTTTGATATCGTATCTGCCAGCGCTTTAGAGCCACGCTGGCCCGGAGTTCCACTGTTGTTAAATGTGCAGTGATTTAAAAAAAATCATCCCTCTGGTTTTCATTATAGCTTTACGGAATAGCTTCTTTAATTCCTAATGTTTTGGAAGCTTGTGACCGTTTTTTCTGCTCTTTTTCGTTCGGTCCTGGCTGTACTGAAATAAGTCCTGTGCTCTTTCTAATTGGTGGTTTTAAAAGCACTCTGCTGGCGTGGCGCGCTCACATGACAATAAAAATGAAATATTTACTTTTGTTTTTCCTAGAGATGTGTGGGCCAGACCTCACTTGCCATTGACTGATTGAAACATTGCGCTCGCTGCAGTCATTCCACGTCAGCTATTTGTGGTGACGATTTCAGAACGAGAACATCTGTTTTGAAGAGATAAATATCACTGCAGAATCACACGGCGGTTATCTGCATATAAAGCTTGCTCTCGGTAGACAGTTTTGGTCTTATTGTGATTACAAGAAGGAAATGAATTCAGGGAATTCACAAGACTGCAACCTGAATGAGTAAAGTGAAACACTGAAACAACTCACAGAGTGTTCTCTTAACCGTGTAGTAACGCACATTAATGACTGCACTTGCAAGATTAGAGTAAGTAAAACAGTTAGAATGAACCCTTCCATAATGATATAACTTGTAATGGTTATTGGCGAATTGTCGATATGATATTGATCATGGAGGTGAGTTCTTGACTCTGAAATCAACAGCCATATACCTAATGGTGAGTTTCCACAGGATCCATCATTTCCACGTTGAGTTTATTATCTGTGCAACTAGCTGAGCAATTGTGGTGCAGCTGCATTTTATTTCTGAACAATAGAGCAACGAGTTGCATAATGTTGAGGTTTAAACTTCTTGACTTGCCTCTGAGAACTACATAACTTCATGATCAGCATGGATTATTTCTCATGTTGAAGGTTTTCAAGAACACTTTCTTTGCAGTGACAAAGAAAATCTGTGAAACAGCCATGGTGTTTGTTTAAGTTTGAATTTCAGGAGCAGAAAGTCTATCAGATGTATTCATCCTGTCAGGTGCAATTGTAGAAGAGGCTGTAGGGCATGGCGAGTACTTGTCAGTTATATGACGTTAAACTATTTAGTGGCTCATTGAGCAAGCATCCAGGGAGCATGACCCCTCTTGTGCAAAAACGGCTGGGACATGTAGTAACAGTTTCATTAGCTTTGGCTGAAGAAAAAGAAAAATGCTGACTTAAGATTTAAAACAAAGTGATACAGAGAAGGATGATGTATATATTTAAAACTGAATGTGTGGCAAGAATGACAGACCTCACATAGTTCGTTCTTTTTTTATTCTGGTTGCTGTTCCTCTAACACATGGCCACAGCTTTTCAGCTGCGTCCACACACAACAACAACAACAACAACCCCAACCTCAGGTCCCTGCACGTTTTATACAAGGGAGGCGTGGTGAGCTGATGGAGCTCCGGTGTGTCAGCCTCCCCGGCAGCCGTGCAACAAACCACGCCCTGCCAAAGAATGAAATTGTAAATCTTATTAGTTTGTTTTTCTTTAAAAAATTGTTCAGTCTTCACTATTGACAATATATGAAATCCAACAGTGATGTTGGATTTCTTTACCTAGACGATACCATATTTAGATGAGAAGGTGGAGTTCTACTGTAAGTCATCATCATTCCCAGGCGTTGGTTACAGATCTCTGTGTTGAGCAACCAACCAACAGAAAAAGCCACAGCCCTAACTTTAAAGTTTATCAGCATTTAGATGGATAAGTTCTAAAAACAAACTTTCCTACGAACTCCTGGTACACTTTCTCGTTTCGGTCGTTCTGTCTAGCTCTCTCTGGATTCTGTCGTTAGCCACCAAACACAAAAGTTTCTACACCTCATCGCTGGACCACAGTTTTTATTTGTGTGTAGCCTTTTCAGTTAGTGACAGTTTTCAAAAATGATTCTTGTGAAGGAGTTCCTCTCATGACCCCATCCAGTGTTGTCACTCCCTGGAGAATTAGTGGCAGTCTGTTGATTTTTGGCTCAAATCAGCTCACTTGGAAACACTGCCAAAAGGGTACTAAAAAGTACCTGGTACCAGGTAGTACAACCTAATGGAAAACCCTATAAACCAAGGGTAAGTTGAGTCAAGTCGAGTCCATTACATGCTAGTGGAAAATAGGTTATAGAGTATCAGGCTCAAAACATCTTTTGCCTCAATAGCCATCAGAAGAACCGCACTGTTTAGAACTTTTGGACTGTCTTCATTTTTCCCCCGGAGGTTAAAGCACAGAACAGCAGCACAGAACAGCAGAAGACTTTCATAGTCTTCTTCAGTTGAGATGTGATTAAAAGTTCCAAAAGAAGGTTGCAATTGGACCTGAAGTTGAAACAATGTAATCACAGTTCAGTGTTAAAATGTAAAAATCCTCAAAACTGGAGAGAGGAAATTAGATTACGATGAGTTTTCACTAAAATAATAAAACCATTGCTAGATAATGATGAAAAAAATTACTTTGAAATAATGGAAATCCCCCAAAGGGCATCAAGGTTTTTCCAGCTTTAAAATATTAAAACCAACCCAAGTGGAGATTTGGGGGGATTTCCATGCCATCAGATGAATTACCTGCCCCTCCCTTCCTTCCCTCCCCATCTCCAGCTGCCTCTCTCTTCCCGCTCCACCACAACCACCCACACATGCAGGGCCTTGGAGTAGGGGTATGTCACCAGGGTGCAGAGGAGGCTACCCCCCCTCTGTCCCCTTCTGGCTGCCTCTGCCTCAATTTTATCCCACAACTTAGACATTCACATTATTCACACTCTCATTACACATACATATAGGATCTTGGGAGTGGGCACAATCACGGAGTCCAAATTACCATCAGGGTGTACACCTCACCCCTGGCGTCGTTGCCCACCTCTCAATTTTAAATGCACTTAGACATTGAGGGCTATCAGGAGGGACTATGCGCTTACCTGCTGCTCCTTGGCAGGTAGCTCCATGCCCTCCTGGGTTTTAATTGCACCTTAGAACACACATGCATCAACACTACAATGAGCGGGTGGAGGGAGGTTTGGAGTCTTCTCCCACCCCCATTCTCTGCGGCCTGCTGGAGCGGGAGGGCTAGGTGGAGTTGGCTGTCCGACTGCAGTCTGGAGTGTGGGGCCTCCCTGCTGCTACGGAGTCGGGGTGGTCTGCCTCTCCCCACCGCAGGGAAAAGGGTAACACCACCTGGGTCTGGGTGCAGTTCCCCCCTCCAGGAGCAAGGGTACCTAGACCCGGTTTGTAGAGTACGCTTGGGGAGTGTGATCGTGTGTACAGCGTCTCTTTATGTCTGTCTCCACGTTGGTTGAGTGTGGAGTGAGTGCATATGAGAGCATGAGGGTGGGAATGGATGTTTGTGTCTGTGTGTGCCTGTATGTCTGTGTCTATATGTCAGGTTGGGTATCAGACGCCACCTCTCTGGGGACACCTCAGGCCCTCCAAGGTTTGGAGGCCTATCTCCACCTACCACCACTTCCCCTGCCGGTGGCGGACTCCCTCAGGTGTCGGTGCATTGGTGGTTCTTTGTGTCTGGGGGTGGGCGTCCAGGTACACACCGGCTCACTCCTTGGCGGCCGCTTATCGGGGCCTGGAGCCTGGGGCTCGCTCGGGCCCCTTCGGGGGTGGGGTGCCCCCGGCCTCTCGGCCTGGGGCTCGGTCACTCTGGCACAGCTGGCTGCCGGCGGAGCTCACGGGCGCGTCACTGCAACTCCCCCTGGCTTCTGCTCCGCGGCTGCTGAGTGAACCCTCATCTGGGACTCTCCTCAGCTCTTACTGGAACAGTGGCGCGGCTGCCCCTCTGTTGGTCTTCCATGGTTTCTTGTGTTCTGGGGGCCTCTGGATGTCTGGAGTTTTGATCTCCTCCATACCTGCTTCACACCCTGGAGGACGGGGCTGTGGCCCCCCCACACTCCCTAGCAGATCGTTACATGGAGAAACCTTTGGAATACAAGCGCGCTGATCCACACAGGTATGCACATGGGTGTTCACTGCTCGTAGACCCAAATTACACCTTTCTTGGCTGCTACTTCGAAGCACATCTGTCCTGCGTGCTGCACAACAACATTGAATATTTAGTATTTACTGCTGTTTACACTTAGCTAGATTAATGCGATGGTGTTGTGTTTAGTATGTTGCTTTGTTTTTTGTTTTTTTTGTCTTTTTTTGCTTGTTTTCTATTCTTCTCTCAACAGGTGATCCAGGAGATTTTTATTTTTTTTCTCCCCCCCTTTCTCACTGTCCCTCTCCCCTTCTGTTTTTCCTTTCCTTCCTCTTTCTTTCTCCCTTTCCTATCTCTCACTCATGTCTGTCCCGTCTGTAACATCTGAAAATAAAATATAATAAATAATAAAAACAAAGATCGACCAAATGGACCAATACGGCAATGCCACGATGATCCATTTGGCAAAGTAAATCCATTGGGTATCCTTGTTGGTCTTCAGACAACAATTCTGATGGCTAAAGAACCAAATGGGACAGGCGAAAAAAAAAAAAAAAAAAAAAAAAAAGATGAATTACAATGTATTTCACAAGCTGCCAAAAATACTTTTTTACTTCTGGCATTAATTTAAGTTCAATCAATTTTCACTGTACGCTCTGGAGCCAATGTCAGGAATGTCTTGCCTTGGCAGTTGTGGTGGCTGAGGTGCTTAAGTGGTAGATTAAATGATTTGTACAAACCGAAAGCAGGGGCATCATGATGTCGTAGACCTGAATAAAACAAGCACTGAAGATTAATTTAAATGTACGCTTCCAGATTTCGGCTTGTGCATCTTGCCCTGTTGCTGTCTGTAGTTCATCATGTTGCCTTTGCTCTCCCTCCTGCAGGTAACACATGTCAAAATGGCCTCATGCCTGCATTGGTGCGTCCCACCCTGCCTGCTGTCCAGACCTCGCTGGCCATGAAGCAGTTTCTACCTATTCCTTTGGATACAGCCTCAGCGGTCAGCCTCTTTCCAGGATTCAACACAGTGAGTGTCATCCTTATCTCCTTGTGTCATGTGATCGGCTTGCTGGTTTTCAGATTCTCTTTGACTCCTGCTAAGGTCACAGTGAAGGACACCCTCTGTGATCTCAGCAGCAGAGACAGATTTTGTATTTCAGTTGTGTTTTTGCCATATTTGTCAGCATGTTTGTTTAAGCTGTTATTACTGCTTCAAAAAGATACAATGAGGAGCTTTTAGCTTTGAGGCAATAAGCTTCAACCTTTTTTTCCACGTCTTTTTATCAAACACTCTTTCACACAGTTGCACATAAACCATTTAATTAGGATGATTCTTTCAAAGCTTAAATGTGAGTTTGAAAGGGAAGGAGTATGTATAATGTGGCTGACACTTCTCTGAAAAGGCCTATGTCTGTCTATGGATTAATAAATGCTTTATTATGCAAACATTTAGATAGAAGCCATTTACGTTGATCTCCAACCATTTCGTTGTATATCTATTATAGAACCACACATTTTGTCTTTTCTCAGTGCTCCACTAATGTGTTTCTGCATTTCTGTATGTGTGATTATTGTGATTATTGTGCACTTACTCTGCTAAGAGTTAACCTAATCTGTTTTATCTTTATGTGATTTATAGACAGCTCTGCCTTTAAGCTCCAAGTTCAAAACTCATAAAAACAGAGGAGGTTACTTCTCTTGGAAGAATTTGTCTGCAGAGGACAGCTCATCTCCTTGTTAACATTCACATCTGTTTTTATTTTTAATCCAGATGCAGACGACGATGTAGCTTACTGTAGAAAATGCTGAAAACTAGTGTGCATCCAAGCAGTGTAAAATGGCACAATCCAAAATGTGTCTTCAAAACCAGCCATTGTTTCTTTTAAAAATATGGCTTCTTAAGTATTTCTTAGAGCACAGTGAGCCTGCACAAGCATGCTTCAAGATGCACTCATAATGGTAGCAAAGGTCCGGCTGCAGAAATGTTGCAAATAATTTGGCTTCATTTTATGTGTCTTTGTCCAAATAGTTTGCTGATAATCACCAAGATGTTTCCTGGAAAGAACTGTGTAGTTCGCTATTAATTATAGGAAAACAGACGCAGTGTTGAGAGGTTACTTTTTCAGACTTGTATTTGTGAGTAATTGCTGTCAGATCGAGAGTCAATGCGCAGCTGGTCAGCTGAACATCAAAAACTGTTAAATTTGTTTAGAAGCAGACAAACATGAAATTTCTCTCTAATTTGTAACTTCTTACAGAATCACTCGCAGAAAACTTCAGAGAAAATATTAAGACTTTACACTCAAAGTGTTTCCAATTGTTTTTCACATTGTCCATTTTTCACAAAGTTAAAACACAGTAGTTTCCACTTCCTTGTAAAGCTGTGGTTTCCCAGTTGCCAGGGTGACACATCCCTACAAACTATATACTGCAGACACAAAATGTACCTCATGACTCTAAATTGAAAAAAGTGGAGGAAAATGGATGAATGGATGGCAAAGCAATGCCGACTGTTACAAAAACATGTTATTTTGTCTCAGTAGCTCCATGGAGTTGTGACGCAAACTAGCTGATACAACAGCGAACTCTGGCAAGAGCAATGGAAGGGGGCTCTACGTTTATTTAAATACTGAGTACTACACAAACCAAGTCACTATAGGAACTTACTGCTCCCCAGATTTGGTATACGTAATTCCCAGATACAGGCGATTTTACTTCCTGAGGGAGTTTTCTGTTCTTATCTACATTCTCACTCAAGCTAATGCTAAGCTAGCACAGACTTACATGGACTTCCACTATATCAGTTGTTGAGCCTTGGTCGTACGTTTTTTCCCACCAGTTGCAAAACCTCACCAGGGGATCAAACACGTTTAACAAATACAAAAATATTACAGATCCCTACAAAGCACTGCCTACCTCAACCACAGATAGTGACAGGTGGTCACTATTTCTGCTGCCTGCATGTACACCTCAGAAACAAATCTGTCCCAGACCTGGAGTAAGGGTCTGTATCCACACGTGGCTCTTTGGAGAAGTTGCACATTGAATCTCATTGTACTGTGTACAGTGAAAATGAATCAGAATCAGAAGACTTTATTTATCCCCAAGGGGCAATTAACAAACAACAGAGCAGCATAACATTGAAGATAAGGACAATAAGAACAGGCAATAAGAGTGAAATAATAAATACACAGAATATACAGTATATACATTTTTTAAATTACACAGTGAATACATTCATTTCAGTTAAATTCAAAAAGGAATATAATCCTTTGGTAATGTCTCTCCTTTGTCACAAAAATAGCTTATGTTGTCGCCCATACTTCTGATTGAAAGAGCCCCAGAGGCAGAAATTACGTACTGTGCCTTTAAACCAGCCTGTCTTTCACTTAGTTTGAAAGTAAAACACAGGCTCCTGATGTGAAAGGAATTATGTAGCCTCTTGTTTTATGACAATGAATCTAGAAGCTTGTGTACAGACTTCCTACTATCTGCTAGGAATAATTCTTATCTGAATTATTATTACATCAACATAAGAAAATGCAAGAACAACCATTTCAACAATATATTGGTTCTGAAGTCAATTTTCAAGCAGAAATCCTGAAAACAAGTCATAATTTGAAATTCTATTATGATGTTAAACTGATTATCTCTGGGTTTAGGATCGTTATTCATCAGTAATGTTTTTTTTTTGCGATTGTAGGTTTAGTTTTGACAAACTGAAGCACATCAAAACCTAAACACAATATATAATTTATGCCCAGGTACTCAAAGCACTTTCTAATTTCTTCAGTGATTGTTTTGCTGTATACCTATTCTCTATATTTATCTGTTAATACTTTTCCTTTACAGCTCATCCTTTTAAACAGTAACAGTAGTAAACAGCTTTCTGGAATGCAGTGATAGCATGTGGCTGCACAGACCTTATTAGATTTGTGACCTGTGAGGAGCCACCTTCTAAATGGAGCACTCACCCGATGTGCACTTACTGTAGCAGGATGTGTACACCCGTATGGATCTATTGATTTTTCTTTTTGAAAGTAGAAAGTAATTATGAAAAAAAAAATGTGGCCTCACCAGCTCAAATCAACAAGGTCATCACAAAAATACATTGACTTCTGGAAGAAAAAAAAAACTCAAATAGATAACCTATCCTAATTTCTTTCTTTTCTTTTTTCTCCTTGCTGCCCTTTTGAAACACCGGGATAGCTCAATTCAAAATGTGCTCAAACGAAAAGGGCTGAAATATGGAGCACAGCTGGATAAGAGTGAGGAAAAAAAACATGAAGGGTGAAAAAAGTGGGACATTACAGAGAAAAGCCCAGATAACCCATGGGAAGACAGATTGTTTCTGCAAGGAGAGTTTCATGAGAAAGTTCAGGAATACTGTGTCCCTTTACTCGCGCTGTCTAATCTGTATTTAACAGACTTGTCTGCAGATAATGAGTAATACACTGGGAAGCCTCCAAATGGTGGAAAGCTGATACTAGATTAACACAAAGTAATCACCTCTTGCACTCTGTCGCACAGACACACTAACACACACCATCTCAGTCTTTCAACCTTCTTCTTTTCTTTTGCGAGCTTTTGTTTCCCTCCATGTCTCATGTTCTTTCAGACTTTGCTCTGAGCTCCTGATTTCTTAATCACCAGAAGAATGTGGTGCGCTTTTAAAAGTTCGAGAACAAGTAGAAAGTTCATGCATATACTGTTCTGCATGCTGTTGTTCTGCCTATACAATCCCTTTGTAGCGCTTTCAGCACCGGTGTAAGTTTGGATTCAAAGGTGCAACAAAGGAGCCTGTTTGCCAGCTCACAGGTCTGATCAGATTTCTTTATGTGTCACACAGCAGGTGGTGTGCTGAGTGGGAAGAGATATTTTTCAACTTATACAAACAGTGCTGAAAATATCGAAGAAGAAGAAGAAGGAAAATTCTGAATTCAAGTAGTTTCTAAAAGCACAAACACTTTTGTATGATGCTTGCCTTTAATTTTCTTGTGTTTACTGTGAAATTAGGAGTACAAATACAACATTTCCGCCTAAAGTTGTAGACTTTAAGTACTAAGCTGCACAAGTGGAAATTTAAAAAGAAGTAAATTACATAAGCAACTTTGTTAGGATTAACTAAGAAGTTGCTTTCCCCCTTCTGCACATGTACGATATGTCTTCACTCAAGCAGATTATTAGAGGAGCTCTGATTTTAATTGTGCACAGAAACCAAACAGCTGTTTGATTCGGTGGAGCAGATTTAGTGAGTTACGGATCAAGCTGAAGCTAGTTTCCATCTCTACTCCCACTGAAAGCAGACGCTTTATATCTGCCCAGATGAGGTCAGATCTTCTTATGTGCCACCGGGGCTCAATAAACATTTAAGCTCCCCTTTTCAAAAAAAAAAAAAAAAAAAAAAAGCGACATGATCCTATAGGTGATGATGACAGTTCTTCCATTAACGCACTGCAGCAGTAGGAGCACACTCATTCTTGGTAGGATTTGTATTATTGGATGGATTGCGATAGAGTAAAAAAAAGAAATTGTGTAAGTGTTTGCATGTCCACACCTGCATGCAGAGGGAATAATACCAAAGTCTCTAGTTGGGGCTTTGTATATTCTTGTTCTGGGATGAGTGACACATTCAGGAAGTCCTTAGCCAGAGGGGAAGAAACAGCGTTTGTTTTCTCTCTCTCGTCTACTTTCTTTTCCCCCAGTGGGGCGCCTTGATACAATAAAATGTAACAGGAAATATGTGGCTTCAAGCCATAGAAGAAGACTTCATGCATGCAACTACATGTGCTCAGAAACGCACGGGGGAGAAATTCTATTAGGGCAAGTTTTCCGGTTCATAAGGAGCTTTAAGACACACACAGTGATGTTAGTAGTTCAGAAAAGGGTGAAAATGAGAATGTTGTTATGGTGTAATATACGGCACCTTACATAATATTTTACTATACTATTCCCACTTGGGTAAAGCTGCTATTTTTTTGAATATTTGTACCATTGTGAGCAAAGTTGCAACAACAATTAATACATATTACTGATTTTGCATATGGATTTTTTCATTTATTCTATACAGATGTGATTTACTTGATTATCCAAAAACTGCAAAAGATGCGCACAAGTAGTAGAGTTCTTTATTGATTTTGCTCTTGAAATATACAAGTTTTGCTGCAATTATTAATACAGCATGATAATTCAAATATATCCAAGATTATTCTGAATACAATCGCGTGTGAGATTATTTAATTGTTCAGTATATTGATGCATTTCACAGTGAAGATTCGCTTTTCTTTCTATCATGAGAGTTTTCTTGCTATATAACAAAATTGTTTTACCTTCATGGGGCTGTCGATGTCTGTGCCTGTATGTACATGTGTGTGTTTTAAAAAATGTGGTTCTGCAGACCCCCTACTATACCGGTACCTAACAAAGAGATGGTTTTGAATAGTCTGAGAGGTGTTTCTGTCTGCCTGTCTGCAGACAAAATTGTGAAAGATGCAGTCACTCTTTGAGGTTTTAGCTGGTGCATTGTCATTACACGCTCCAAAAAAATAAAGGAACACTTTGAAAACATCAGATATTAATGGGGAACATATCATGCTTGATATCTATACTGATATGGTTTGGATAATGTGTAAGGAATGAAAGGACGCCACACTGGTTGATGGAAATGAAAATTATTAACAATCAAAGGGCTGAATTTAAAAGAAAGTGAAAAGAATATGCAGCAGACTAGTCCATCCTACTCAAAATGGTATTCAGCAGTTCATATGGTCCCTACATACTTGTGTGTGTCTGATATTCTCATAATGAGATGACAGATGGTGTCCTGGGGAATCTCCTCCCAGATCGGGACCAGAGCATCCTTGAGCTCCTGGACACTCTGAGGTGCAACCTGGTGGCGTCAGATGGACTGAAACACAACGTCCCAGAGGTGTTCTATCGGATTTAGGTCAGGGAAGACGTGGGCGACAGTCAGTGATATCAATTCTTTCATCCTCCAGGAACTGCCTGCATACTCTCGCCACATGAGGCCACACATTGTCATGCATTAGGAGGATCCTAGGATCCACTGCACCAGTGTAGGCTCCAAGGATTTCATCCCATTGTCTTTTTTGAGCAGTGTAGTTTGTACACTCAACAAAAATATAAACGCAACACCTTTGTTACTGCTCCCATTCCCCATGGGATGGACGTAGAGACCTAAAATTCATTCCAGATACACAATATAACCATCCCTCCCAAACAGTGGTCACAAATCAGTCCAAATGTGTGGTAGTGGGCACATCTGCTATATTGAGATAATCCGTCCCACCTCACAGGTGTGCCACATCAGGATGCTGATCTGACATCATGAGTAGTGCACAGGTGTACCTCAGACTGCCCACAACAAAAGGCCACCCTGGAATGTGCAGTTTTGTCTCACAGCAAAATGCCACAGATGCCACAAGCAATGAGGGAGCGTGCAATTGGCATGCTGACAGCAGGAATGTGCATTGAATGTTCATTTCTCAACCATAAGCCGTCTCCACAGGCGTTTCAGAGAATATGGCAGCACATCCAACCGGCCTCACAACCGCAGACCTCGTGTAACCACACCAGCCCAGGACCTCCACATCCAGCAGGTTCACCTCCAAGATCGTCTGAGACCAGCCACCCAGACAGCTGCTGGAACAATTGGTTTGCACAACCAAACAATTTCTGCACAAACTGTCAGAAACCGTCTCAGGGACGCTCAACTGCATGCCCGTCGTCCTCATCGGGGTCTTGACCTGACTCCAGCTCGTCGCCGTAACAGACTTGTGTGGGCAAATGCTCACATTCGATGGCGTCTGGCACGTTGGAGAGGTGTGCGCTTCACGGATGAATCATGGTTCACATTGTTCAGGGCAGATGGCAGCTGAGAATGTCCCAGTTCTTGCATGGCCAGCATACTCACCGGACATGTCACCCATTGAGCATGTTCGGGATGTGCTTGACCGGCGTATACGACAGCGTGTACCAGTTCCCACGAATATCCAACAACCTCGCACAGCCATTGAAGTGGAGTGGACCAACATTCCACAGGCCACAATTGACAATCTGATAGACTCCATGCGACGATGTGTTGCACTGCATGAGGCAAATGGTGGTCACACCAGATACTGACCGGTTCTGGGTCCCCAGACCCCCAATAGCGCAAAAAAACTGCACATTCCAGGGTGGCCTTTTGTTGTGGGCAGTCTGAGGTACACCTGTGCACTACTCATGATGTCAGATCAGCATCCTGATGTGGCACACCTGTGAGGTGGGATGGATTATCTCAATATAGCAGATGTGCCCACTACCACACATTTGGACTGATTTGTGACCACTGTTTGGGAGGGATGGTTATATTGTGTATCTGGGATGAATTTTAGGTCTCTACGTCCATCCCATGGGGAATGGGAGCAAAAACAAAGGTGTTGCGTTTATATTTTTGTTGAGTGTAGTTACTACTCAGGATGTTATGTGAATGATCCAGTTTGTCTTTTGTCTGATCCTTACCAATGGTAAGACTTGGTCCAAAATCCATCAGTCCATCCATGCTTGGGAACCCAAAGTCATTGGTGCATGTCTGTGTACAGTAGGAGGAAATAACAGAACATGCAAACTCCACACAGAAAGTCAGAATCATCTCGCTGTGAGGCCACAGTCCTAAGTACTCTACCACCATGCTCACCGTGGCCCAGATTAAAAGGAGGAAAACGACTTTGGGAGGATTCTTGGCACCTCTGTGTTTTTTTAATAGAATAAAGCTACACTTTAGAATTTCATTGCATCCAATTGTCACTGAAATATATCAACCATTCTTACTGATATGAAACTTTAGAAATGTCACCCAAATTGAAAAAACAAACACATTTTTTTGCTCCACAAATGTACACTTGTTATGTTTGTTTGTTTCAGCTGACACCTCACAAAACTTGACACACACACACACACAGAAATGTGTTGAAGATAACACACAGTTCCTTTTCAGCAAAAAGGCCAGTTTGCAAACAGCTTTGAAGAAGTTTTTGGAATTGCTCTGCAACTTTCAATTGATTCAATCACGGAGAAGTTACTGAAATTGCTACCTTGAAAGAAATGGAGCAAACCAGAGAAGAAAAGGGGGGAAAAGGAGGGAGCGCGTGACAGAAACGGGAGAGTTTTGGAGCGTAATGAAAGAGAAAAGTGAAAGGGGGAGAAGCAGTTTTCGGTTTAACAGAGTGGAAGGCCCTGCCGAAGAGGTGGTGTGTGTGTGCCAGTGTGTGTGGATTTAGGTTGTCTTTCTTTGGCTCTGGAAATAAGATCTATCTTGCCTGGAGCGTACATTTGTCTTGGAGAAACAATACAAACTCTATTTCCCCCTGCAGAGTAATCAGGAATGTGATTTATCGATTCTGGGCACAGATCTGCACGCTGGGAAATTGCTTTGTAGTCCTGCAGCTGCAGTGACACACCGGCCTCCGTCTGCATTCAAGACAACATCACAGTCCATTTCAATGTGTACCTACCCTCGCTAAGTCAATGTTAGCATCAGTGACTGTAATGGAAATGTGCTCTTTGACAAAGCACATAACACAGTAGCAGTAAAGCTGGAGGAGTTCTTTTGTTTATTTGGGCAAAAGTCCTCTTTATTTTCTGTATAGTTTTTTGGTGACTGACAAGTGGAAGACTTCCAAACCGGCCCGAGCTCCAAATCTCTGCACATATTTTAGATTTCCAAATTGCATTTTATCAGCTTATTCATAATCTCCATCTTTGCTGACCTTTTCACCTTGCTGCAGTGTTGTACAGGTGCACTCCAGAAACCTTTGACATCACTGCTGGGTGCATCTGTAGACTGTAAAAAAAAAAAAACCCACTTCTGAACACATGTAATGACAACCAGCAGCAAAACTGTATTTCAGCCTGGTGTTAATTTACTCTTTTTAACTGATGATTGTGGAGCAGCTGCACAGACAATGTCATTAAAAAACAATCCTGTGCAGATACATATTAGGGAAGAATGTTTAAGACAGTTTAAAGCTTTCTCTCTACTAATACTGGCAAAAGAAACCTTGTGATGTGCACAAAGCATCTGACATTGAAAAAGCGTCTGCCTGCAATTTCACCAAGGACCCCGAACTTACACAGAATGAGAATTTTACTCTTGATTTGTTGGAACAGAAACTCCTTCAGTGGTATAAGAACAAGTACAGGTGATGTCCATGTGCACATCTGCAAAGAAGCCTTAGCTAGAACAACTTCAAAGGTCATAATATTGTGGTGTTTACAGCTACTTATGCTCTCCCTGAGCAATTTAACAACAATGTTCTGCTTTGAGATACAAATAATTTAAAAAATAACAACTATGTTATTTCTTAGGTTAGATTATAAGGGTTAGGTTATAATCTACCCTAATCTAAATGTGGTATTGTTCTATACAGGACTCTAAAACAAAAAAAAAAAAGGAATTGTAGGGATAAAACGCACTTAAAGATCCAGCATCCACTCCAACTCTGCAACTTTCATTAAAATTGTTGCCTCATAAATGACAAACGATTGTTCAAAGCAGGCTTTGTATGGTGATAAAAAATAAAAAGAACAAAGGGTGAGTTAAGCCTGCTTTGCAGACTCTCATTTGATTTATACATGTCCTATAAACATCTAATGGACTCTATAAATTGTATTCCTGGGGGAAGCATGCAAGGCCGCAAAACAACAGCGAATGATCAAAGGTAGAAAGAGTGAGCGGACCACCACAGTGCCAGGCGCTGCCTTCCAGCCAGTCACACCTGGAGCAGAGTGGAGTGCATATCTGTTTAATGCGTGGCACAGCGGTCCTTATCATTTAGCTCGTGCTCTGGGGCTTTTTAACCCCCTGAACTGAGTGGAAGCTTTATGTTGGCAGAGCTTGTCTCGATGTGTTCTCCCACGATAATATTTCACTCTTTTTGGGTAGCTGCCAGCTCACAGCTCTCTCTGGTGGAATGCAAAGAGCTCAAGATGATTTTTTATGGAGGTGTTTAGTGCCAGCTTCCCAGGAGAGCTGATGCTATAGTGCAGCGTCTCCTCGTTGTCTGAGTGACCTGCTCATACTGTACACTACAGTCGGCCTAACAGCTCTCAACGCTCATCCGAGTGTTTAAATTCCGAGTGTTTAAATTCTGGGAAGTATCAACTGTTTAACAACTGAATGCCAGGGTTTGAGAAGAAGGACAGTTTCTCCTCCTGTGTTTTAGAGTTCAGGATATAAATGGAAATGGAAGACGGGTACAATCTGTTTCTGATTTGATGGTGGTGCCATGTGCCTGGGCTCTTTGAGGTGATAACAAAAATATGTCAACTTTAACTGCCCATCTGGTCATCTTAAAAAGCAGGAATACTACTCAATTTGAGAATTCAAGACCGTATGTAACAGTTAAGAAAGGCAGAATGTGTTTCTTATTTGGATTTTAGAGGAAGTTAGTCACAGAGAGTATCTGGCTTTCCGTAAACAACAGTAAAAGCAATAGACATGTAAGGATTTGAGGTTCATTGAAACTGCCTGACTAGTTTTAAAAGAGCTCATGTTTGTGCAACAAAAGCACCTGAAAATGCCGCAGTCCTTTCCAAAGTCTGTATTTCTAGTTATTGCACGCATGACCACAAATCTAGACCAGATTATCACGATGCTGACACAGCTGTTTTGGGAGGCGGGAATGCTTACAGTTTTGGATCATTATTGCAGCAATGTGTTACACAACCCTCTTCTTGACTCGGGGGATGTAGATAAAATTTAATCATTCAACTAACTAAGCTGCATTAAAATTTACTGTCTTAACTATGTGACCATGCTATGGTTCAGTTAATGGCTAAACTATAGGCACACAACCACCCAACTACACCAAAGACAAAAAGCAGCTGAAGTCAAAGAATTTAATTTTACAGAATTAGACTGTTATAATCAGCAGAAAGAATGTTTACCCAGTGCTTAACTGATTCATATATAAAATAAATGATCATATAAGCAATCTGACATCCACTGACAATTTAAAACCACCGATTAACCTAACATTATGATTGTGGGAGGAAGCTGGAGCACCCAGAGGGGCTACAGGGATAATATGCAGGCCCCACTAAGGGCTCAATCCCAGACCCTCTTGCTATAAGGCAGCAATCCTAACCACTACACCACCACTTTGAGTTTTGTGTCACTGATCGGTGAAAGTCCTGATACTTTTCACCAGGTTTCATGCACTTCACTGTATGAGTGGCTTGGTGAAACTGGTGGGGAATTCAGGTGGTACTGAATGAAGTCTATAACTGACATTTTTGATCTTCCCCCAAAATAAAAAGACTCTTTGGCTCCCTTTCTCTGTCACTTTATGGACTCTGCAAGATAAATTTCATTTTTTAAAATTATTTTGGTCCTTTTTTGATCCTGATTAGAGTCAAAAAGAATAATGAAGATTTAAGGCATTCCTTTGTTATGATTATAAAGTCACCGCTGTATGAGCATGCAGTGTCAGATTTACCCCTTATGTCAAGAAAGCCAAAACACGCAGTTTAAGTCTTTACAGTTAACTAACCAGTGGGGGATGTCATAATGTCTACATCTATCTAGTTCAGTCTAGATCTAGAACAGTTGTCCACTGGGAGGCACTACAGAACCCCCCCCTTTTTTTTTTTTAATTTGTTTTTTTTGTCTACTGTTATCTTAGGAAATCCAGATTGGGCCTGACAGCCTCTCATATGGACAAGATTTATATGGCCACTCTGTTGCACTTAGTCTGAAACCATAAATACTTTAAACACAGCCAGAGCTTCGTCAAATTTGGCACTGATCATCTTTTTTTCCTCCTTTAAAGTTTTCAGAATAATTTGGCAGTAACAGCAACTGAAATCTGTGGCAAAGTGAAAAAAAAGTACATGAACTTTATGAATCGACTGGCGATGTCTTACTATCGATACCTGCAGCCACGCTTTTCACATTATCAGATCAAGTTGCCATAGTGACTATGGCCCACTCATCTGCTGGGGTTCCTCTTCACAGCGTGAGCTATTTTTAGCGGTGACATTATAAAATGAAAACTGACAGGAACTAATGGTGTCACTGGGGAAAATACTACTGAGGAACAACAACTGGATTTTTGTAGATAACAAAAAGTAAAACTTTTTTTTTTCATCACAGTAAGCTGGCTAAATAATTTATATCAATAACTTATTTGATTTGAAGACTTTTTTAAAATATTTCAACTCTTTATGTAGGTAGTTCTGTGTTTTATCGTTTGCTTATCGAATATGATATTTTTTAAATTTACTCTTATTCAAAATATTCAAATAGATACATAATTGGTTTAACTTCTCACAGCTCTCAGTGCAACCTGCTCCTTTCGATCTAAAAAGATTTGACACCACTGACATGCAGTGGATGACTGATTCAGCACAGCTGTATTAAATGTGGAAAATACCAAACGATTGAATTTTATCAGCTTATAAGGAAGAGCATTTGTGTCACAGTATTATTCTCTCTCACGTTAACAGTGATTCTCCCTGCAGACCTAAATCTGATGTTAATTAGCCAGAAAACTTGAGTTTTTTTCTTTGCTCTCTGAGCTCAAACTTAACCAGAGATTCTGCCTCACAGAAGTGTTTGCATCATTGAAACGTTATTAATTCAAACACTGCAAACACAGCGTTGGTAAATCAAGTGCTGCTGCTCTTAAAGACAGCTGTTTTTCAGTTTCCAAGAACTGAACATCCTCTCAGATTCAGTCATTCAAACATCCGTCCCTTAGTAATCTCCTCCACAGTGTGTGTTAGCGTTAGCTTCGTGCTTTACCGTGTTTCATCGTCAAAGTAGAACCAGCTGGAGCGCTAGTGGGAACAGTTTGCACCTGCAACACCATCGTTCCTTTAATGAAAAGCACACGAGTTCCAGAGGGAGAGTTCAGCGGTGTCTTTTTTTGCACGCAGACAAGGTTGACTGGGGATTTACGAGTGTGACGGACTCCCAGGACTAAATCATAATTTTGATGAGGGAGCCTGCGGCTCGCACAGCCTCGTGCCAACAACACGAGGTCTTCGAACACACCCTGTTCGTATGTAGCGATAGTTCCCCTCCGTTCTCATACATAAATTTTGAGTACTGTTTTTCTCTCCGTGAGCTCACAAAAATGTGTCCCTTGCGGACCCAGAGAACTCAAACAAGGGCCAACAATAAATCATTCATACTGCAAAGCTCCTATCAGAGGGTGGCAGTCGCTGTGGAGTTAAAGAAACTGGGCTGAGACACTCAGTGGTTTAAATTCCTGCTTTGCCTGGGAAAATACAATACTCAGCTGACATTGTGTGCAGTTTGAGAAGAACACACAACCACAGGGGAGGCCCCCAAATTTCAACTTCTGAGCGAACACAGTTCATATTTAATAGCACCAGGCTTTAGTGTAACAGATAACATGTAGACCTGGATAAGATAAGATAAGATAACCTTTATTAGTCCCACACGTGGGAAATTTGTTTTGTCACAGCAGGAAGTGGACAGTGCAAAAGTTATGACGCAAAAATTAGAATACAATAAGAATAAATACAGTACACAGCGGTACAGAATAGAATAAAATAATATACTATATACAGTAGAATAAAATAGAATAAAAATATACAATAAGATAAAAATAGAATACGAATGCTATATACAACTGAGTAAGAATACAACGATGACAGAAAGGATTATTGCACTTAGTATTATTGCATATGTATGGATGTGTGTGCTTGATCAGTTAAAGTCTTTATTATGGAGTCTGACAGCAGTGGGGAGGAAAGACCTGCGAAATCTCTCCGTCCCACACCGTGGGTGCCGCAGTCTCCCACTGAAGGAGCTGCTCAGTGCTGTCACAGTCTGCTGCATGGGGTGGGAGACGTTGTCCAACAGGGATGACAGCTTAGCTGCCGTTCTCCTGTCACTCACCACCTCCACTGGGTCCAGAGGGCATCCTAGAACAGAGCTGGCCCTTCGGATCACCCTGTTCAGTCTCTTCCTGTCCCCAGCAGAGATGCTGCCGCCCCAGCAGACCACACCATAAAAGATAGCAGAAGCCACCACAGAGTCATAGAAGGTCTTCAGGAGTGGGCCCTCCACTCCAAACGACCTGAGTCTCCGCAGCAGGTACAGCCTGCTCTGCCCTTTCCTGTAGAGGGCGTCTGAGTTATGAGTCCAGTCCAGTCTGTTGTTCAGATGAACACCAAGGTACCTGTAGCTGTCCACAGCCTCAATGTCCATACCCTGGATGTTCAGTGGTTGCAGTGGAGAATGCTTGTGCCTGCGGAAGTCTACCACCAGCTCCTTGGTTTTACTGGCGTTGATCTGGAGGTAGTTCAGCTGGCACCAGTCCACAAAGTCTTGAGTCAGTCCTCTGTACTCCTTGTCGTCCCCATCAGTGATGAGGCCGACTATTGCAGAGAATGAGAAGCAGGGAGGCTTTGATAAAGAGCATGCTTGCTCAGCAAATGTTCCCAGCATTAAGCAACGCTAAAGAATACCAACATCGATGAGCGTAGGATTAGAAAGTTAAATCCCTACAGGCCCTTTGAGGAGTTACAGGGAATACGGCGCATTTGTTGCGTTGTTAAGATTCAGTGTCTGCAGGTGGCTCATGTATTTTTATATTGGAGGGCATCGATTTTGGAAATCCAATAGATGGCCACGCTCCTCGGGCTCCTCTCTCATTACCACAGAATCCACCTTGTTTGATATTCATGGTGGAATATTATGAGAAGATAAATCGTTTAATCTTAGATTTTATTGAACGCTGTCGAGTGAGACACTCCCCTTCATTCTGTGGGAGTAGCTGAAGCAGTTTGACAGAATGACGGATTAGAAATTAGCCTGCGAGGGAATTTAGCAAAAACACAATCGAACAGCAGTTCCAGTTTGGTCATTTATATGCAAAAAAGACTTTCATTGTCCTGACGCTGCACTTTTCTTTAGCTTAATAAGATGCATATTACAAGGTAAATACATGCAGTTTTTGAGTACACACTTATTCTACTTCGTCTTCATACAGTTTTTTCAGTGACAGTCTTAATGCAACACTTTTTCAATAAAGCATATCTGGTATATCCATAGCTGATGATTCTGGACAATAATTTTCCATCGTTGGCTTTTCAGTATTAGCATATATGTTAGCTGATATGGAGCAATAAGGTTTTCATTTTTTTATTTAAAAATTGCATCTGGACTGAAATTGTATTCCCCTAAAATTTACAGCTTTACTCAAAAAAAGACACATTTACATGTAGGGTTTATAAAACGACGTCGACAGAGAAAATGCGAAACTCAAGACTTTAAAATGTGCGTACATAAACCGAGAGTCATGTCACGGCGACTATAAAGTCTGTGCTTTTGCTTTTTTATTAGGGTCACTTAGTAGTAGTAGGAAGTGTTTTGAGGTGATCGTTGTTGTGAATCTGGTCTACATAAATAAAATTGACTTGAACTGAATAGTAACATAGTTTGTTGAAGAGTGTCTCTAACTGTTTATGATACTGTCAGCTCTGAAGCAAATGTGCTAAAGAAGCACCACAGCTGAGGACAGTGCAGAGTCAGTGGTATCTTCATGTAAGCTGCTTACTAGCTTGTAGACAGTTCACTGTTCTTTGAGAATGAAACCTTTCCTTATATACATATATGTGTCCGTTCAGTATTATATGTGATGAATGTGTATTTAAAGATTTTTGGTCTCGCTTTCAGCCCCAAAATACAGTGCAGTGTTAGTCAGGCTCCAAAACTGAAATGGCAGCTAGCCCTGCCCACATATTTTAACAGATGTTTCATATTTACATATCGGTACTGTGGTGGTACTGAATAAATATATCTCAGTGATAAATATTGAACATTATATGTTTGTAGTTTTCTTCACATTGGCTGTCTGAGATGCCATTGCTATTAAATCCAGAATTTTAATCATGATACAGGTGTGTTTGTGTCTAATGGTAAAAAAACAAAAACTGGTGAAAAAGATTTAAAAGAAGACAATTTTGGAATTTGTCTGGTCTTCTTAAAAAAAGGTCTGCAGTCAATCTAGTAGCCCTATATGACGTTTCAGTGATTTGAGCTAAAATCCATCAGCTGACAATCAATGATAAACACAATCACAATATATTTTTTGTAGTATACTAAACATGCAATTAAATTAAATCTGGCTACAGTGGAGGCTTCTGTGCAAAGAAATTATGATATTTGTAGACACGTAGTTAAAGGCAGTACAACAAAGCTTAAAGAAGAGGTGGAGCCATGCCATGAGTATTTCTTGAAAGTACGTTGGAGCATTTAATATTTTTCTACAAAAACTCAAACCTGTGAACAATCAAAATGCCAACATGTTAGCCCATCTAATTGTTTGACCCGTAAAGCTCAGTGCAGAAAGATTATAGGTTTAAAAAGTCATGTGCAGATGAAAGTAGGACCTGCATTGATTCAAGGACCAAGATTAAGTATTGATCCTGCAGAACCTGCACAGAAAATAAGGTTTTTGTTTTCTCATAATGTTGCCCAAAAATTAGAAAAAAAATAAATCGCACTTATATTGTTTACATGGAAATCGTTTTTAAAAGCTTTGATTTAAAAGACAGGGAAGCTCGTCGGCTTGTTGAGAAATACAAATAAAGCTCTAATAAAAACAAATTCAAACATAATTACTTTAAATAGCCACAAGAGACGAAATCTAGAACACTGTGATAATACTGAATGAGATGTAATGGCTGAAGGCTGTGGGAGGACTTGGCGCAGAAGTGGTTATGGTGTTACATTTTTATATTTCACCTCACCTGGACTCACGAGGGAGTGTGAGGCTGCCAAATGCCTGCTGAGAGCTTGCCCAGTTCAATATTTCATCCTGAAGGTGGCCAGTGGTTTGAGAGGGGTCAGTGGGGAAGAGCAATGGGAAAATGTGAAGAGAACATGCATACCTGCTGAATAACACCATGTCTGTCAGAGAGAACTGCAAAGAAAATGCAGGGAGGAAGAAAAAGAGTGCAGAAAAAAACGAGGTTCAGGGTTAGCGAAAAATGGAGAAAAAAGCTGAAGTAATGGAAGGTGGAGATATGTTCAAGCAAAAACAAAGAAAAAGCAACAATATGTCTTGGAGAGTGAAACCAAAGAGAGTGCAGTGCTCGGTCTTCAGTGTAAAACTCATCCACTCACAAAGAGCCTTTCTTTTCCATAATTGCACTGCTTAAATCCCATCAATAAGGAACTTTGCTTTAAAAACTGTGATGAGTTCATTGGAAGAAGTGAACTTTTAGTTACTTGTACTTCTGTTAATCCATTTTAATCAATTTGACTTGCAGAACAAATGTGGAAAATTAGATTTTAGTCACTTTGTTGAGATTTTACCGTCTGAAGAGCCTCCACTCAAATGAAAAGCAGGTAAACAAATATAACCATCAAGTGGAAACAGACTTTCCCCAAAGGCTTTAAAGGGGGAAGCTTAAAGTTTTAACAAGGTCAAATAGATTTTTAGTAACCCGTTTAATCCCATCAGAATATGTACAAAGAGTATCAAGGCAGAACGTGGCTTTTATGAATATTATTCAAAGTGTGAATTTTCCTGCTCAGTGAAGCCCTCAACAATTAAATTGTTCTTCCCCCCCCCTTTTATCTATCTACAGTTGGAGTCATTATATTCATTAGACTTCACATAAGTAAATGGAGCATGTGTACAGCAGAAACATGCGGGCAGAAACATTACAGCCACCCGGCCTTCCAGATAATTGGGAGGAACAAAGATAACTTTAATCTAAAGAATGAAAGCATGCAAAACTCTCTGCTTTTTTGTTATTAAATTATAAATAAGATCATTTTAATAGTGCTCTTTTTACTTCATTTAACAAGTCGGGGAAGTTAATGGAACATAGTGCAGTGGGCAAGTGACATCTTTAACAGAAACACTACGGTAACACTGGACAAAGTCAAACTGCCAAAGTCAGTCTCTGTAGGGAGCCATGTAAACTTATGCAAACAGTAGCTTATTAAACGAATGACCACCAGCCAGTAGGCACAGATCTATAGTAACACAGATGTTATTTGATGAAAGGCAAGTAAGGGATGACTTTAGTTTGGAATGGCTGATTATACTTAGACGCATGGAGGAGTTTGTGAATCAGGTGGGGTCAAATATCGTCCATTTTGTCCATGTGTCCATGTGTCCAAACCAAGTGTCTGTATTATTTGGGAGAAAACACAAGCCGGCTCTGGTCAGTACAAACAGTACTGCAGGTCTGCAGTGTGGCCTGGCTTGTGCGTACATTGGTGCAAAGTCCTTTACTTACCAGACACGTAAAATGCTGTGATTGCAGCCATTCCCCAACTCTGTGAATGGTACTCATGGCCATTGGTCAGTGGTTGTTTATCAATGGTCATGAGAATTTGCATATTAATGATGAAGGAACTGACCTGCCAGCCCATTGTTCCTTCAGTGGTGCTAATTTCGGTCATTATGCAAATGTACTGTTTATAAGATTGTGGACGAAGTTACTTGGATGAGTGACGAAACGTTTCTCCCACTGAAAACGTTACGTCCAGATGAACAGAATCAAACTTTGGGGATATACGTTTTTTTCCACCATGCTCAATTTTTCCGATGTATTGCACCTAAATAATGAGATCTGACCAATCAGATTACTGCATTTGGCAACAAGCCGGCCCATATCTCAAAACGCGCAATGGCACTAAACACGCATAGATGCTGCTCCGAGCAAATGATTTCTCTGCCTGGATTTTAAACCATGAAATTCTCCCTGCTGCTGTTTTCCTTTGAGAATAGGATGAACCCAGATTCTCAATTTCTTAAATTTTCTTGTTTAGAAACATGAGGAGCAGCTGATCATGGCTTAATCTTCAACTTTTTCAGTTTGTTTTTGAGGACAATTTTTTCCTCAAAAAAGAAACATGTTTGGTGTGTAATGGTCTAAAGTCTCATTGTCTATTGCTCTGTTTTGGAGTGAGAAGCTACTGGACTATTTTGTCAGTTAGCTTGCTTAGGTTGGTGGAGTTTCTTCTGCAGGTTTGGCCGTCTGTTACCCATTAGCTGTGTGAGCAACGTTTTCTGCTCCTTCTCAGCAATTGCTATATTTATACATTTTATGTTTTCAAAACATATAGTAAAAGGTTATCGTGTCTCTTTAGTGTTCCATTTTAATAATAAAAAATAATAAAATAAAAAAATATATATTTTTGTCTCCAGTCACTCACATTTAATTGCTTATTCATTTTCTGTGCAAAGCATGTCCTTTCTTCACCACATTTCTATTTACCATATGCATACCTAATGATAATGGGCATGCCCGTGCATGAGAAATGACTGGAAGATAAAGAAAAGTTATACCACTTAATTTGTCTATTTACACATTCTAATTAATTTACCAAACAAGATTATTTTTAGGTGCTTAACCTTTGTTTTGTTTTGATTTGATTTTTTTTTTTTTATGAGTGCCTGGAGTGGAGTCCTTTCTGTGTCGCAGTAACTTACAGTGTTGTCTGATGATGAAGTAACGGACTGGGTCAGGTGCTGGATGTAATTGGGAGACACATAGAGAAAAGAATTAGGTTTGACAGGTCATTCATTCCACTTTAGTGAATAGTAAGCAAGTTGAATGATGGTGAACAGAGCATTTAGACCTCATTAACCAGTCATTCTCTCTCCCTCTCTGTATCATGTTTAAACACCATGTTAAACATATAAACATATTTAAAATACAGCACACTGTGTGCATAGAGCTCCTGTCCTCTGTTATGTATGCACTGTGTATGTGGGATTGGGCAGTTATGTGCTATCTTGCTGCTTAAAGAATATGCATATAAATTACTTTAAAGAATCCACATCTACAACTGCTACAAATATAGTGAAAATAGCAATAACATCAAACTATAGCTATTAAGATTTAACAATCCTCATGTGTTAATACATGATGTGTGTTCTTTTTAAAAAAAAAACAAATAAAGCATTAACCACAAAAACTTGGGACAGTGCAGATTCAGATCCAGTCCTGTCTGTTGAGCTCCAGTTTCTAGGACAGTGATGTTTTCCAAGCCATAATCAGGTATTTTAATATTACGCACTAAATCCAAAATCTTCACGTATGGAGTATTGAGCCTGTAATGTCAGAAGAGTCGATTCTTTTTCTGTCCAGAGTCGGTGGATTTGAAAACCAGGAATGCTGCTTCCAGTTCTGTGCACAGAGAGCAGATTTCCACCTATAAGAACCTCTAAGCCGCAATCTGTAATTTGTTTGCTCACATAAATTATGTATATACATCCACATGCATAATGAAAAGGTCTGAGTTATACTGCATAGTAAACCAGCATTTTGTTTTTTGCTTACAAGATGATAAAGCAAAATAGAGACGTGCTCTACTGGTGTAAATCAGCCAGAACTGCAACACATCTGAAATAAAGCTTACAAACATACGTTTGTGTTAACAAAGTATCAGTTTCACAGAAAAAATGTGGAAAGAAAAAAACTTTTTGTTTATATGTGCTCTGTGTGTGTTTGTTATTTGTAATGGGGTATTGTATTATACCCAAACTAATGATAATCATGCAAATTAAAATAAAAGAAATGATCACATTATGTTCACATAATGTTATGGTAAACAATCAGGTGCAGCTGGGAGCCGCGGTCCTGCTCTCTTCCCTTTCAGTAACTTCTTTACTGCAGCCTCAGCTTATCTGCACACTTTATGGCTGACTAAAGTAAAGTGACCACCACTCACAGCCTTCAGTTTTCTGTGGTTGTGAGTACTCCTCTCTCACACACACCCATGAATACAATTGTGCACACACATACACACACACACACACACACACACACACACACACGTTTTGTATTTCTCTCATTCCTCTGCACTTCCTATTAGCAGTCTATCTATTCCACATATTTCTGTATTTTATACAGCTGGTACTTGTACTCCAGGTAATTTTTAGTTACTCTAACAGTGGAGATCAGGATTAGCGGTGACATAGAGTTAGTTATCCACTCACTAAGTTAAACCAGGGTTTCCCCTCTGCATTCACACTAATGCGATGTTGTTGGGAGCACCTGATCAGTCACAGTTATTGAGAAGTGTACTGGCAACAAAGTGGGTAATTGTGCAGAGGAAGATGAAACTATATTATGGAGAAAAATCAAGAGATTAAAAACAAAATTGGAACAGAGACTGAAGCAACACAGTCGCTGCAGACAAAGCAGAGGACAGTGAGCGCACGTGAGAGGAAAAGCACTGTAGAGTAATATAAAATTTAAAGTGTGCATTTTAAATGATTGGTCACTTCAGAGCTGTAATGTGCAGCAAAGACCTCAGAAACAAGTAGGAGCATTCAGAGCTAAAAAAATAAAAATAAAAAAATAAACTAAAATCTTAATTTTATTGCTCTGTGCAGCTACTCACCAGATTAATGATTTTCTGCAGCATTAAACTTCTGTTTTATTTGCAACAGTGTTGCATTTTACTGTTAAATTTCTATGTTCTTTAAATATTTTTAATCATTTTATCAACATCATCAACATCTGAATCGGTGGCACTCATAGGGATCATTTTGTATGCAAGTCACATGACCTGCAAAACATCCCTTTTATATAAGTGAACACAGACAGACAGGGCTACATGCAAATGGAGGACTGACTGAATATCAAGACACAGGTGGGAGCAATGAACCACATGTAAAAACAATGCCAATTCTCAACTGTCTTGACATAATAAAGATGAAAACATACAAATGCAAAACACTCATTTATCTCAATTTTGAGGATTCTAATCCAACATAAAGGTACATATACAAATGCTGTTGCTCACAGAGAACAGTGACAAAAACATTACATTAAATATAAGAATCTCCCTGCTGGGCCAGTAAGTTATTGGTATTGACTTACCAGCCTCCTGCAGTTACATTGCAGCCATTTTATGGTGTAGATCAGTAAAAATGTGACATACTGCTGCTTCAAAGTGATTATAATCTCCCTGAAAACAACTCAGAGGGACAAATTAATCCGAAATGTCAAATAATTGATTATGTGATGCTCTGTGTGTGTATTTCAAATCCAGCCTATTTGACTGGCACTAACTGCTGTCACACACAAACCCATATCGGCGAGTAATGGGATTTGAATCCTTGCAAAGCCAGAAAAGACAGCACTCAGTGTGTGTTTCTGACCCTTTTACCAGCCGTCCGCTGTAAACGTCAGCTAGTGTCGACCGCCATCTCAGCTCATCACTGTCATGTCCTGTCACATTATCCGGCAGCGCTGAGTGGGGTAGCGTCAGCGTCGGATGCTGTGCTGAACTTTGAGATGGACAGGCCTTCTGTGGGCTGTCAGATAGCATCCAGCAAATGACCTGCTTATTCTCCCTCGCTGTCGACACTCTGCCGACGTCTCCCCTGACACAAAGACATCAGTAGAAATCAAACACAGTCCGAGGAATGAAAGGAGACACCAACAGACAGAACGCCGGGGGGAAGAAAAATACATTTACTTTTTTTTGTAAACAGGAGAAAGAAACAGAAAAGGCTTTTCTTAAACTTAAATATAGACATGTTTAATCTCACATTAGGCTTGCAATCTTAAACCTGCAACAGTCACCTAAATTTGCGTTATCAACCCTGTTAGGGATGTTTACGTGACTGCAAGACCTATTCAAAAAGCACCGCAAACATTTCTTTTTCTCTAATTGCAGATTGGTTGTGCTCGCCATCTGCTCACTGATCGGCTGTGGTGGCTTTACGGTTACCTCAGCCCGGGGCGAGAGGCTGTTTCGAGGCAGACAGCTCATCAGGATGATTGACAGGTTTTGGTGCTGGAACTCGACCAGCTGAGGAAAAACTGCATATTAGAGCTTTAGGAAGTGATTTGAAAGATGACACTGAATTTGCTGCAGCTGGAGATGGTGCACTGCACACTGCTGCAGGCTTCAGAATGGGAGTCTGCCTGTGATATGCCTTTGGTGTGTGGGTGTTTGTGCTTTGCAAGTGGATTATATGTGGGTCGTGGTACATTTGCTCTGGCAACATTTCAGTCTCTGGCAGGCGTGGTCCATGTGGAGTGTGTGGCTCCGTGGGTGGTTGAAGGGAGCAAAGGAATAACATAGCTCTGGCATTGCAGCTGCTCTCTGCAGACGAGCCCCGTACACATCGGCGTGGGGAGGAATTAAATGATACATGACAGGGGGATTTCTTAAAAAGATACGTGCGCAGTGGCGGGGGGGGTTTTCGATGGAGAATTGTTGATAAATTAACAGCCCAGCCAAGAACAGCACAGAAGAATAAATTCAGATAAAGAGTCCTGAGTCTCCTTTTCACCACGTTATGCCCGATGATTAATGATATTTCCACGAATAGCTACAAAAATCTTCACTGATTATGCTACTTTTTGTGGCCTCGTCACTGCGGATTCATTTCACAGCATCTGCGCCAGAATGAAAGAGGAATAACATGTTTCTCGCCCAGTGCGTGTTTCTAGTAAGAGGTCACCCATTCTCTTATGGCCCAGATGTTTTTAACTGGTGTTAGCTTTCCACAGCACAGGCTCCACTTTCCCAGCAGGCTGCAGCGAGTGTGGTTCTCTGCTGTAGAGTTTCCTGAGCCAGAGAGCCTCGCCAGATCCGTGTGTCATCCTCTTCTCTCTTTCCAAATAACTTGGGCAAGATTTACAGTACAAAGGTAGACAGTTGCATAACTCTGTCTTTCTGTCCAATTCAGCAACAAAGTGTGTCAGGGCAAAGGCTGAGGAGAGTCCCTTCTCTGTTAATGCAGTGCAGAGACAGTGTTTTAATGTTTCCAGGCTGATCTTCGCCAGTGTCATGTTTCGGCTGTGTGGCAGGCAGGATGAGGACCCAATCGCAAAACTCACACACACGGGGATGAACTCAAAAACACAGCTTTATTGCTGGCCACGAGAAACAATACAAAACTAAACTGGGAAAAACTAACATAAAGCTCACCAAGGAACACAGGGGAATCACACACAGCATGAGGGAGAACGCGACGCCGAACAGAGGAAGACGCAGACAGAAATACACAGAGGGTTAACGAGGAAAGTGGGAACACACGGGGAACACAGGTGACACAGATAACCATAACGAGACAGGGCGGGGTGAACATAACACTGACGGGTACAGGCACAGAGGTTCAGACAGGAGGAGAGAGAGCACGGGGAAAACAGACATAACAGGCTGGGGAAACATGGAATAAAACATAAGGAGAGACGAGGGCTCACAGATACACAGAGGGGCACACAGGGGGTAAAAGCCATGAAGGGAAAACACTTAGGGAACAACACAACAGGGCAACTCAGAAAACATGGTCTAAATAAGGAACGAAATACAAAAATACAAGGAACTAAGAATACTGGGCCCACATGGCCCAGGACCATGACATCACCCCCCCCTAAAGGGCTGGCTCCCGACAGCCCAAACCCGAGAAACAAAAACAAAAACAGAAAACAACCCACCCAGGGCGGGAGGCGGGGGACCAGGACGGGAAACAAAACAAACAACAGAAAACACAGGAGCACATGACCATAGTCAAAATAAAGTTCAGGGGGCCGACCCAGAGCCCACAGGCACAAGAGTTCACGGGTCACACGGTCGGGGGGCCGACCAGGCGGGTGGCACAGGTGGCAGAGCTGGTCCGGAGGCCGGCCGTGCGGAAGGCAGCGGCGGCGGCGAAGGAGACGACTGAGCAGTTCAGGGGGCCGGCCGCGCGGAAGGCAGCGGCGGCGGCGGAGGAGACGACTGAGCAGTTCAGGGGGCCGGCCGCGCGGAAGGCAGCGGCGGCGGCGGAGGAGACGACGGAGCAGTTCAGGAGGCCGGCCGCGCGGAAGGCAGCGGCGGCGGCGAGGGAGACGACGGAGCGGTTCAGGAGGCCGGCCGCGCGGAAGGCAGCGGCGGCGGCGAGGGAGACGGAGCAGTTCAAGGGGCCGACCGCGCGGAAGGCAGCGGCGGCTCTCCAGTCTCAGGCGTGCTGGCCATGGCCTGGTGGGCACAGGACCAGTCGAGGCAGGACCAGACGAGGCAGGACCAGCCGATGGCGATGCGGGGGCCGGACCAGGCGTCGCTGCAGAGGCTGAGGCTGGACCAGGAGGAGCAGAAGCCAAAGTTGGAGCTGGGCCAGACGAGGACGAAGACTCTGAGGCTGGGCCAGACGAGGACGAAGACTCTGAGGCTGGGCCAGACGAGGACGGAGACTCGGAGGCTGCGGCAGGCGAGGCTGAAGACTCGGAGGCTGCGGCAGGCGAGGCTGAAGACTCGGAGGCTGCGGCAGGCGAGGCTGAAGACTCGGAGGCTGCGGCAGGCGAGGCTGAAGCCGGGCCAGGCGAAGATGAAGCCGGGCCAGGCGAAGATGAAGCCGGGCCAGGCGAAGATGAAGCCGCTAGAGCTGCAGCGAACGTGGACGAGGCTGCCGGTGGAGCAGCTGGTGGCTGAACGGGCCCCTCGGACCCTCCAGCGGAGACAGGAGGCTGAACGGGCCCCTCGGACCCTCCAGCAGATGAGGTAGATGGCGGCGTGGGAGCCGCGGAGTCCTGGATGAGCTCATCCGAGCTCCCAGCAGGAGCTGATGCAGAGCCAGGGAGATTTGGGACCCCTGGCTGAATGTTAAGCTGACCAGCGGACCATACTGCTATCGGGGACTGGGCTACAGGCGGCACTGGAGCTACTGGGGCCTGCGCTACAGGCGGCACTGGAGCTACTGGGGCCTGCGCTACAGGCGGCACTGGAGCTACTGGAGACTGAACTGGGGGTGACACTGGAGACTGAACTGAGGGTGGCTGCGAGGGAGCTAACTGAACTGAGGGTGGCTGCGAGGGAGCTAACTGAACTGAGGGTGGCTGCGAGGGAGCTAACTGAACTGAGGGTGGCTGCGAGGGAGCTAACTGGGCTGCTGGTAGCTGCACAGGCGATAAGCAGCTCGCGTTGACATCCGCCACACAAAACACAGCCCCTGAGCGAACAGTCACAATGTCTGGAAAAGACACAGAGTCCTCACTCACCACAGCAGGTGAATTAGAAGTCCGAGTGTCCGGCTGTGGGGTGGTGCGACGGCGGCGTGAACGCCGTTTTCTTCGGGATGGGGAAGGAGCTGAGCCGGGCCGCGAATCCTCCAGCGGACCGGACTGAACGTCCTCCGACTCTTCCCACCGGAGAGGCAGTTCCGGGCGGATGCCTATGGTGGACACGAGGAAGTCCCGGATGTGGGGGCGCAGCGCGCCGAACAGCCACGGGAGTCCGGACACCATCTGCTGTAGACGGATGGCTACGACCTCCCGGTGTTCGTCTCCTGGCAGCGCCTCCCACTCCTGACAGTGGTACTCCACCGTATAGATCAAGTCGTCCTGGAGGTCCGCGGAGGGGTTGTGAACTGCTGGGTCCATGTCGCGGTCGCGTTCTTCTGTCATGTTTCGGCTGTGTGGCAGGCAGGATGAGGACCCAATCGCAAAACTCACACACACGGGGATGAACTCAAAAACACAGCTTTATTGCTGGCCACGAGAAACAATACAAAACTAAACTGGGAAAAACTAACATAAAGCTCACCAAGGAACACAGGGGAATCACACACAGCATGAGGGAGAACGCGACGCCAAACAGAGGAAGACGCAGACAGAAATACACAGAGGGTTAACGAGGAAAGTGGGAACACACGGGGAACACAGGTGACACAGATAACCATAACGAGACAGGGCGGGGTGAACATAACACTGACGGGTACAGGCACAGAGGTTCAGACAGGAGGAGAGAGAGCACGGGGAAAACACAGACATAACAGGCTGGGGAAACATGAAACAACCACAAAGGGAGACGGGGGCTCATAAATACATAGAGGGCACACAGGGGGAAGAGAGAGCACGGGGAGAACTTAGACATAAAGGGCAGGGGAAACATGGAATAAAACATAAGGAGAGACGAGGGCTCACAGATACACAGAGGGGCACACAAGGGGTAAAAGCCATGAAGGGAAAACACTTAGGGAACAACACAACAGGGCAACTCAGAAAACATGGTCTAAATAAGGAACGAAATACAAAAATACAAGGAACTAAGAATACTGGGCCCACATGGCCCAGGACCATGACAGCCAGGCTTCACATTTCACTGCGTAATACCGAGTGCGTTTCGGTTAAAAAAGCGGCCATTATTTTCTTTTACCTGCTTGACATTGCCTACACGACTAATGCACTTCAGCAAACATGCTTGAAACGTTGACATTTTCTTCCCAGTCAAGACTGTTTGCAAACACTGCACTGTAGATGTTAATGTTAATTCTACTTACAACAGTAGTTGAGTCAGACCCTCTCTTATAAATCAATAAATATTGATATTATTGCAATAATGGAAGCAAATTCATTAAAATTTGGTTTTTAATACGATGTTCACTTGTGACCATTTGCACCTGTGTTTTTGTGTGTTTCCTTTATTAGTCTATGACAGCGTTCGTCTGTCTGTCCCATGTTAACAATATACTTGTTATATGCTGATATATTGATCCCCATACTGGTTTGCAGAATCACAGGTTCAAGGATGCCTCATGATGGAATACCTTTTTATAGAAAAATATAAGTTGCACAGACTTGTCCTAGCTACAAACTCCGTTGTGGACGTCAGACAGACATTATGTAAATGATCCCATTTTCATTTAGGAACTAGTTTTAGACTCGACGTCTAGAAAAAATGCTCAGAAATCCTTACAAAACTGTTGTAATAACGTCATGGCAACTATCCATCCATCCATCCATCCATCCATCCATCTTCCTCCGCTTATCTGGGGTCAGGTCACGGGGGCAGCAGCCTAAGCATAAAAGCCCAGACCTCCCTCTAACCGGCCACCTGCTGCTGTAGCTCATCTGTTTCGAGGTTCAAGTTGTTTGGATTTCATACCTTGGTTGTAATGAGTCATTATGTGAGTTACTGTTAGCTTCCAGTCAGCTTGAAGCTGTCAGGCACTCTGACATCAACAAGGCATTTTCACCAAGAGACCTGACATAGGATATTTTCTCTTTTTCAGTTTTTCTACAGATTGTTGCGCAGGAAAATCCCAGTAGATCTGCTTTTTTGGAAATAGTTAGGCCAGCCAGTCTGGCGTCGGCAACCATTCCATCCATCCATGTTCAAGTTACTTGACTCCCCTTTCTTCCAGTTCAAACCATGTGGCTGATCAGCCACACTGTGCTTCATTGTGCTTCAATACATACAGCTGAATAGATGTATGTATGGAAGTGGCCAGTGTAGACTGGGCTGTGTAGCTGCAGGATGTTAAAGAGTTTCTTTATTGATATCAGAAATGTTAGAACTGCCTTTGTGTTTCTAACATTTAATTTTCTTTTTATTTTCTGTCAGTACACTCTTCATTAAAGCTGATAACATATTCCAGTTTCCCATCTGTTGAGTAGGCGTGTTAGGTCGTTCTACCTGCTGAGAATACTGGTGGAGATGGAAAAGCTTTTATTAGTCTGCCCTCTTCTCTGCTTCTGTCACGGAATAATCAGAAGTCGTGAAACTCAGAATAGCTGCACACTTCAATGTAAATGTAAGTATTTTTCCACACAAGAAAAGCAACTTTGCCTAGGTATCTCGCACCTTAGACTGTTTGCATTTTGTTTTCCAGCCAGTCTGGAAGCACTTTTAAACAACCAAACACACTAAAAGTGTCACATTCATCTTTAGGCAACAGTAAATGTTTCAAACCCTTTAGGGACGCTCTGTAAATACACACAAGCCTGAAACAGGGAAAGTGTGGGAACTTTTAAAGTCCATTATTCACTTTCCTTTTGGCTCTATCCTAACTGTTCCCCTGTGTTTACCACCTTGTCCCTAATTTTGATTCCCTGATATTTAATAGTGTACAGTTAGAGTGCCCCTGGTTTGAAATTAAGTAAATAAGGGCAGTGTAAGTTAATCAAAAAATCACATTAACCCAAAACAGGATGTTCAAAGACAATAACGGTAAACTGCAGAGTCTGATCATGGTAATAATGAAACACAGTTGCACCCCTCACTGATGATTGCTACAGTGGATTGAGGATTATTTTGTGATACTGCTGATTGTCTGTGAACAATAGTGAGTAATTTGTCAGAGACACCCTCATTTCTGTGACAGCTCAACTGGTACAATTCTTCTTGTATTATTATTGCAGGACTTTGATTGCCAAAGCGACAATAATAAGCGATTTCAACTCTATTTGAGACAAACATTTCATGAAAATACAAACAACACAAACTATATTTACAAAGGCAGGGCTGACCAGGGCAAAAAATACTGAATTTGTCAAAGTAAAAGCAAGCATGTGTTATTACACGTACTCTGCAATCAAAATGGATTTTGATGTAAGACCTGGGTCTGCAGTTTTCTTTTAATTTACTACCTAAACTTTAGATGGTTGTGTTTAAACCTTTCTTTTATCTTGCGGTCATCTGGTCATCTGTGCTTTATACTACTAAGTTAAAAACCCTGCTGTAATACAGAGAAACCTCCAATGAGCACATGACCCGCACATGACTCCCTATGAGCAAGCACTTGGCAACAGTGGCAAGGAAAAACTCCCTGTTAACAGGAAGAAGCGTCTGGGAGAACCAGGCTGAGCGGTTGGGGGTAAGGGGGAGGGAGACGCAGCAAAAGACACACTGAACAAGAGAACCAGTAATTACCCCATCTAATACTGATGTTCTCTAGAATACACGCTCGTTACAGTGTAACACGCCATCAGGGCATTTGAGTCAAACATATTATTAACTTCATAATAGAATTAAAATCTAGTCATGACTAGAATAGTTGTTAAATCTTATGGAAAAATAGAGATTTTTGCCTTGAATGCTCAGCCTGCTCAGCATCTAAACAAATTTGACAGTCTGTAGGCTAAATATTTTAAAGCTATGCAAGTAGATACAGTTACAGTAATGTGACTGCTTTGAATATTGCTTCTGTTTGCCATACAGTGGGTAATAAGCGGTACTTTTCAGTATTACAATGATCTCCACCAAGATGGCAATTGTGAAGCACTTCTTGCATTAGGCTTCATGATAGTCCTGACATTTCTATGTCCGTAGTCTTGGTCTCCCCAATACTTACAGATTTGTCCTGCATACAGACAGGACAAATCTGTAAGACGTGTAAGTTAGAGCCAAAGGAAAATCCACTGCAGTTTTCATATTCTTATTCTTAACTTTTGGTGACTGAGTTTGCTTTTCCTCTAGGATAATGCAAATATTTGCATTTCAAATGAACAAAAACAGCATTTCTGATAAGATTTCTGTCAAATAAGGAAACACAGATTCATTCTCTTCGCTGTTGACAGCCCAGTCGTGCTTGCTGTTGTGCATTTGCAGTCACTCACTGCAGTTCTTTTCTCTTCCAGGAAAAACTTTAGATCATGACCTCACAGTTTACTTAAAGGGCATATCTTTTAACACACAATTCTAGGGTATAAACTTGTTTTTTCATTTCTCTGTTGTGGTTTTGGTGACTTTATAAAACTATACTAAAAGCACCAAACTCCCATTACAATAGTCTTTCATTAAAGCAGCACATCTGATTCTGCTCTGAGCCTGTTGCCTCTGGCTAAGCTTCAACAAATCGTGCTTCCCAGACATTGTCTTGGGTTTTAATCAATAGGAAATAATTCAAGTGAACTACGTTAGAAATCAGAAGTGTAATTCACTGCTCCAAAGTGCTTTACTCTGCTCCAGAATATTTGCTTCACCATTAGGTCAGTGTGAACCTGCTCATCATGTGTCTAGGTTCCTGGAGGGATCTCTATCATCAGAGCAGGATTTCTGTCAGGATGATGTCTGAACTCCTCCTCCGCTCTTTTGTTCAGCAGTTTTCTTCTCCCACTTTTCCTGTGTCTTCCCTGGAATTTTCCATTGCCTGTCTTACGTCAGCTATACTCAAGTTGCCCTCAGAGAGTTTACCTCCTCTTGAGAACAGCTGACCTTGCGGCTACTCTGCCCACCCACTAGGCATTCGTTGAGTCCCAGCAGAGACACAGTTTTTAGCCGGTCTTTTCCAGATTGTTGCTGCCAAGCTGCTGTAACGTTCCAGTCATTGCTGTCACCTGCACACAATTACTGCCCTTCCTGTTTTAGTCCTTTTCAAGTTGTTTGTCTGACTCCTGCTGCCTGCCCATGGCTGACGTGGGTGAAGATCAAAATGTCAGTAATCATTGTCAGTATAGACCAATAAGAGGTAAAACTTTTTAAAGATGACCAAAGATTTGAATTTTTTAAAAAAGACAACTGCCTGGTTCCACTTTGTGGCACCGCTGTTCGTCTTTTTCTTTTTTTTCTAATCACAATAAAAAATGCATCAAGCTTCTTTTTCTACCTCTGCACACAAATACTTTTAAAGTAATGCTTCAGTTCAGCTGAACAGCTTCCACAGAAAGCGACAGTATAACATCACTGTGCCCACCTTCTGCAGCACAATTGTCGAGGTGTGTTAGTTAATCCTCCCACGCGGAGCCGGCACCTTTCCACTTTCCCCAGCCAAGTGGTGCCTATTCAGACTTTTTCATGAGAGAGGCAGATGTGTTTGTTCATTCCCCAAAGCTCTGTCAGCACACAGAGGGAGGCACACACACACCAAACAGACAAGCAACACGAAGCTGTGCAAGTTCTAAAGTGCAGTCAGTGTGCAGCTGAAGGGCATTTGCTCATATTTGTGGGGTTTGGGCACTGGTATTCTGTCTTCTGTCAAATGAACAAAGAATTGATCGTGCTAACAGTTATTATCTGTGCACAGCTTGATATCACTTATGCCTACACACTAAAGAATTGCAGTTCACAATAAAGCAGCTGCATTTCCAATATCCAGAGAGTAACACACACTGCTTTGTTTTTACAGTGCTTTTGGGGTTTAATGAGTTGAGCTGAAAGTGAAAGAGCAATTTGCTTTTTTCTGGTCTCTTTCACATGTGTATGGTACATGGAAAGTAGAGAAAGCAGCAGCAATGTTGGAAGCTGGAGCCTATCCCAGCTGTTGTAGGGCACGAGGCAGGATATACCCTGGACAGGTCGCAAATCTACTGTGAACATGTTTATTTCTGGTGTTAGCTCCTTTATTCTCAAGCGATCACCTCAGCAGGTAGTTCCACATTTGATTTGGCAGATTTTTTTTAACAGATGTTCTTCCTGAGGCAGCACTAAAGGTATTTGTGTCTCTTCCCAGAATCAAACCTGGGACCCTTTGATTGTTAGGCAAATGTGTTAACCACTACACAGCCACTGTGTTTATTTTTGCTGTTAAGTTCTGCATGTTATGGTCGTCTACAGAGATTGGCTTGAATTTGGAGCCAAGCTCAAGTGGCCATTCAACAACAGTATATTATCTGAGATTTGGTAGGCATAGGAAAGATCTCGCTCACCTTCTAGCAAGTTAAATTTAATGTGCTTTCAGGTGAGAACATGCTGTTAAAAATAGTATAAAAAAAGCCACAGGTGTCCTGTAACTGTTCCCTTGAGGGAGTTTGCCAAAAGCCATTACTGTAAGATTAGTAAAGAGTGGTGGCGTATGCCTAAAGTAAGCAAATAGACCATTAATTCAGTTTTAATGTTTGAGCCAGAAATCACCTGTTGAAGGGAAAGATGGATGTCTGGCTTTCTAGAAAGCCCCAGGCAGCCTGTTTTCTTTTCACAGTCAAGCGAGCGAGCGGAATGAAGCTGATTTACAGGTCGGCTTTAGCACCGTTTTAATTATCCTCTCTCTGTGTGTCTTTCTCCATCCTCCAGATGGACCCGGTGCAGAAAGCCGTCCTCCATCACACCCTCGGACTCCCTCCCACCGCCAAGAGGAAGCACGTCTCCTGCAGCGTTTGCCAACTGAGGTTCAACTCACAGGTGAGGAAGTTTTCTTCTGAAGAGGAAAGAAAGTTCAAAAGTCACAAGTACTCCTGCAAGAGATGAACACTGAAAAGAAAAAGAAAGACATGAGAAAAATGGCATCACATCACAACCTGCACAGGAGAAAGTTTAAAACTCTTCCTGCCCTGCTGTCAGCCATACTGTCTTAATGCTCTGTTGAAGTTGAAGGTATTCTATTGCACACGGTAACACATACTGTCACTGTGGCTAAAGGGTAAGATTAAAGGGTAACATAGAAGTTTTAAAGAGAAAAGGTGGAATTTTCTTCATTCACTGCGTGGGGACAGTCAAAGAGCGATTTAGCAGTGCATTAAATGTGTGTGCATGTCGTGCTCTGTTAGGGTTTGGTTTTAGCTGTGAACAAGACAAAAGGATGATATAAAAAATATCTTTGTGATGTAAATGAATGAAACAGGACAGAATGACAGGAACTCTGCATTCTAATAACCTTACGAGCCACTGCGTACTTATTATTAAATCATTATAGACATATAAAAAGATGGCCTTGATCTTAGGGTCTGAAAAGTGAAGTCAGTGTGGGTGGGTGGGCCTACAACCTGCTTTCTTTTAAATGCTCTTCAGTGGGGAACCGCTGGGTTAGCAAGCTGCATAAACTGCATGGGTCCAATGCAGTACAAGAGGTCATCTCACCAATCCGAATCAGAATAGTTTATCAATACCTGAGGAAATTATGTGGTCACAGTTGCTCCATGACAGTAAGAACAGAAACTAATGGAACTATAATAAATAATAAAATATATTATAAAGATACAAAATTTTATAAAACATGTCTAATAGATACAAATAGCTCTAATTATGATTATCCCAGTATATTGCTCAATGTAAATATATATGGCTGACACTGAGATGCACCTCATATCATACTCTACTTTCTCATTTTCTCTGTAGTAGAAAATACAAGCTTTTTGTATGGTGGGTACTGCACAGCAGCCAATATTAATTGCATCAATAGGACGAACATGGTGGAAAGGTCCATGTCAGTGAGTCCAGTTAGTGTAGATGAGACTTACCAGGTGGCAACAACTGCCCATCACTGCCCTAACCAGGCTGTAAATATTTCAGTTGCATTTTAACATACAGCTCTATGGTGTCTTCTGAAGTCATCCCCGAGTGGCACCAAGAGGAACTGCTTTTTTTTCTGCTTCCATGTTTCTTCATTTTTCAGCCCTGGAGGTTTCATCTTGGTTTGCAGATGGAGCCCAGATTGTCTATGATAAACTGACTCTTAATTAATGCCTACCAGGATGAGTTTAGAGTTGCAAGTATTATTTTTTTCTACAACATGGCATTTATTTTGTAAATCATAGTCCAGTGTTACCAGATGGGTGCCTTTGATTTTTCTGAGCCGGGCTTTAATTCTGCAAAAAAACCCAGAAAAAAGCTCCATCTACACCACATCGTTGCTTTACAAACAGCCTGCATCAGTGCATCATCTTTGGCTCTATGGAGAGCATGAATTTAAAGGGTTTATGGAATATTTCTAAATCTCATAGAATAGTGTGTGATTTTTGCCCTATATCAGCTGAAATAGGGTGTACCGCCCACAACAACAACAGTTAGATAAGAAAAAGAAAATGTAACCTATAATTTTTTATAAAGTATATTCATATTCAAAATCGACACACTCGAGTCAGAGCCACCTGACACTCTTCTGGATCATGTTTGACCTACAGTTCAGCAGCTAAAACTGCAGCTGACTTCCTGTGATTAAATCCTGATAATAATTCCTGTCAGGCTTGTCTCCTGTGTGGGGAAAACTTGCTGGAATCCACGGCACACCTGGTGGAGGAAATGTCCTCTTCACACCCCAGGAGAGTCTCCATTTATCCACTGAAAAACACAATTAAAAGCCTCACTACCTTGTTGTGAGAGAGGTGAGAAATAGTGAGGAAGAGAAGGAGAGAAAACAATTTGTGTACCAAACAAAAAAGAAAAAAGCATAGAGCTCACCTATGAAACAGAACATGTACAGATAAAACTGTCATGGATATTCGCAGTAGACATGCCTTAAATATCAGTGCTCTCATCAATAAAATGGGTGCAAACATCAGTCTCAACGCTTGATTTAAATATTCTCCTCCCTACATTTTCCACAAGATCATTGCAAAAATGATCTCTCACCTCAGACACACAACCTTGTCACTGTGGGTTTTTTGTAAATACCGACCATTTCTTTTTTACACCAAAACCCAGTTTGTACTGGGGTAACATGTTTGTAAGTCTGGCCCATAGACTGCACATAGATCTAAAAAGTGAATGCAACATTAAAGGGCAACACTTGATTATTGCCTCAAGAACATTTCCTAATGAGTTCATGATCGCTATCATAAGTTGAAACCTTATTTAACAGAGAATTGTGTTCATTTTATGGACAGATTTTGGTTATGAGACCAGGCTGGCGTTTCTTCATGCATTTCTCTTCCCATCATTCTCGCACGAGTCAATCTTGGTTTGAGAAGCGTGCCGCTCTTTTTAGCGTTTTCTGACAGTTTAATCTCCTTGCTCTTGAGTGCAACCACTGGCTTTCACCTTGTTGTAAACTCTCTGTGATTACACTGATGAAGACATCTTTTAATTGTAGACATCGACAATGATAACTCGACCTGCTTGAAAGTGTTCTAGAAAGGATTTTGTGATTATTCAGAGTTGTTGTTTTCTGCAGGCTTCTGATGTTGCTGAACTGGATTGTTGTGGCCGGGTTGCTGAGCAGGACGGTGCATTCCTTCTTTTTACAATGTACCAGATTGTTGATTTGGTTATTTTGAAAGTTTTTGCTGACTCTCTGATAGTTTATTTTGGTTTTTCAGCACAGTTATGGCGTCCTTCACTCACATCAACATATCTTTAGAACTCATAGAAATAAGCTTTTTACTTTTGAGCCTATGAAACAGTTAATTCAATACTTTTGATAAAACTCTTGTATTAAAGTTTAAAATCGGCACTTTAATCATATCTTGAGTATTTTGTGTGGTGGTGTACAGAGGGAAAATTACAAAAATTGCATTAATATCTAATTATGGATCTAACTATATACGGCTACAGTGGTGGTAATGGTTTCTAACTGTTTTCTGTTTTTGGATCTTAATAACATCTTTATTATGGCCAGTCACAGTAAAGTTGTTTTAAAGTGAAATAAAAGAGCTTTAATGGACAGAGGATGAAGTAATGTACATGATTTAAAGTGATTCATGCAAAGTTTTTGTGGTCCAAAAAATATCAACACAAAATTAGAAACATGGATAGGAACAACCCTTTTTAAAACGGGTAATCATTAAATTTGTGTTTCCACATCATCTGGAGAGATTGGATACAAAACGTAAGTGTCTCGACACGTTGAGGAGTTTCAGAATGCCGTGTAGCTCTCTTTCGCTCTGCAAAGCTCATAACAGCTTCAGTATGATAGGATTTCTTGTCCTTATATTTGTCATCATCACACTGAGTTTCAGTAATATATATCATATGTTCCAAACCGAATGTATTTTTGCCTTCATTAGATTATATGTGCTCGCTCTAATATGCTGTAATGAAATGCATGGCAATGCTATTAGCTCGCTAAATTTAAATGACGGACAGGCAGATGGGTTTCATTTCTTCCTGCACCTGATTTCCATACCATTTTCAAAGTAATCAAAAAATTTAAAAGGAAAATCACGGCTCCTGCTGCACGCCGTTAAATCAGCTGTATCCCCAAATAGCAGTGTGGTGGCTCCATGATTAAATGAGTAATCAATTCTTTTCAAACACTGAATGGGTAGGTGATTACTCAGAATGAGATTATTATGTTTTACATGGGGAAATCTGCCTTAGTATATATTTACTATCCATCAGCTGCTAATTTAAAGCTTCATTAGAGAAATAGAGCCTGTGTTCAGCTGTCAGTGGACAGGTAGCACTGTGAGAGAGAGGGGGTTGAAAATGAACTCAGGAGCTGTTTTCTTCTATTTTATTCAAGGATACAACAGGGAATTGTTTTAATTTGCTCCAGTGATCGTTTATCATAAATGTGAGATGATGCAGGGAGAGAAGCTCGACCTGTCCTTCATACTCAATACTGAAACATTCTGAGGACGGAAGACAGTCGAGTTAAAAACCAGTTAATGGCCTGAGATCTTAAAAAGAAAAAAACCTTCTCAGCTTTAATGGATTTTAAGATCTTTCTGCTTTACTTTGCAGTCATGTTTATGAGTTAGGGTCACAAACATGCCTCAAGTCTGCAATTTGTTAAGTGCGAGTGAGTCACCAGATAGTCTCATCTGCTCCATCACAAGAAGCACTTTATTTCCAGTTTACATCGACTGCATTTCAAATAAGTCCTTCATTTATTTACCTTGACTTTTGTTTTTGTGGATTTTATCCAGTTAACGTTTTAGCCCTTTTACAAGCTAATAGGTTTTCTTTCTCAATATTCTTTCTTGAAACACAAAGGAACAAATGTACACGTCACAGTAAGCGTGTCAGGAGAGGCTGAGACCAAAATGATCATGAGTGACATTAGTTAGTGTTTTGTGTGTGTGATACAGAGAGAGCAAGCAAGAAAGAATGTGAGCCAAACACACACAGAGAAGCTGCTGATTATTAATTCACATGATGATGGTGTTTACATAAGCAGAAAAAAATTCCACTGAAAATTGCTTTGCCAACCTGTGCAGGATTTTAGTGCCAAGTGCAAAGGGAGGGAACAAAGGGGTGGGAGGTTTAATCAAATAAGGTAATGAAGAGAGAATCGCTGGTATTTTAGTATTTGTTGTCCACTGCTGCTTAATGAAAACCGCTCTCCTTTACTTCATTAAATTCCTGCAGCCATCTGAAGAACACATGTTGATAAGTCTGCAGCCTCTGGCCTGAGAAGTGTCATGCCAAAGTGCAGTAACATTACACATGATGATCTTCCACGTTGTTTACCTTTTTCAGTGATGTGCAAATGATGATGTGCAGGCTGTTACAGAACAGCTACACGCACACGCACACCCCTGTTCTCACATCTATAAATCCTGCTATTTGCACTAAGGAGAAATAAACACTTTATGTATGTCACGACCTTGTTTTACTACACAGTGCACGAATGCTGTTGTGTGCACAGTACAATTTACTTTCTTGTTTTGATTAATTTGTTCCATTTAGGTTACCCAAATCTGTCTGACCACACGACAAATGTTATTTGTCAAGCTCTGAGGATGGCCTGTTTTAATAATTATTAGGTTCTTGTCTCGCTCATTGCCTGCCTGCCTTGCAACCAGGGCTGACTTTTTTGTGTTTGGGAGCTCAGATAAAAGCAGGAGTCACTGAGGAACAGACCTACATAGAAACCAGAGTAAATTCACTTATTGGGCCCCAACATCATATGAATTGATGATCTGAGAACTTTTATGTCTCAACGGTCAAATAAAAACATTGAGCAACATTTGAATAAGGGTGGGTGTTTTTTTTTAATGAGAGCTTCACGTATGTAATACGAAAGATACATCAAGCTTGCCTCCTTGAAGCCTTAAAAAAATGAGAGACAAGGAAATCAAGCAGTCCACCTGCTTGTAGGCAATTTTAAATCACCAGTTAACCACATGCATGTCTTTGGACTGTGGGAGGAAGCCAGAGTACCCACAGAGACACAGGGAGAACATGCAAACTCCACACAGACAGGCCCCAGGCAGGATTCAAACCCCGAACCCTGTTGCTGTGAACCGTGACTTTGTCAGTACTCTGCTGTGTTCTGTGCTGCTGTCCTCACCTCCAGCTTTCCACATGATGGAAACCACAATCTTCTTAAAGTGGTCCTGACTGAAGTAAAGGTTGTGAATGATTTATTTGACTGGACAAGGAATCCTTTCTTTAACCTGGTGAAGGCCTTGGTGAGGGGAAAAAACATTTTTGGACATTCATTCACGCATCCACTGATTTATTTTCTTAACAGTGTATCTATCTCAGGGTTCTGGGGGGTTGTTGTCTGGACAGGTTGCCAATATATAACCTAGGAAACAAGCACAAAGACATAACCTGCAAGAAAGGTGTGTGCTGATGTGTGTTCATGTATATCCATATTCCATAAAATCAGTACATGGAAAAAAAAAGGCTAGGAAATGCTGATGAGCCCATTGTTTCCTAGTGTTTATGTCCTAAAGCATAATTAAATAGTCACGCTGTGGAGGTCACTCTTATTTTCCACTTCTGGAGCTATTTTCTCTCCGTTTTTCACAGACAACACAGTGATTCTGTGTTGCCTACTTTTAAGTAAACAGAAGATTGTTTTTCGACCCTGATCTCGTATACAGAATACAGCTTTCACAATTCTAAAGAACAAACCTGATGTTTTATTGTGTTATTACTTCACTACTTTTCCCAGGTTTATGAGGCATACTGAAAATGATTTTTAACTGATAATGTGTCAGTTGGATGCAGAAAATTAAGCATCACCACTGGACTCTATCCAAAAATATGCTGTTCCTAAATCAAGTGCATTTTCATTCTTTAAATCTGTGAGTGGCACTGATTGGGATTTTTTACTCAGCACTGGCTGTTCCAATTCCCCAATAAGTCTATTTGGGTTTGTGCTTTTGGTATTTTATAACAGAGGGTTAAGAAGGATGCTCTCTCTGTTGTTCTGTCTGCACTGCGTGTTGTATGGTCAGCCTGTGTCGCCCATCATCTGTCACTTTCAGAAAACAACACTCCAACATTCACACCCACTCCATGCCATGAATGTCCAGCTGTGATGATGAGTCAGGCTTTGTATTTGTGTTTTGATCTTAGCGCTTTTCTTTGTAACCCGAAGCAACACTATAAATGCATTCATTAAGAGGCTGTCTGAAAATGTGTGATATCCCAGGGTTTAAAAAATTATGGCATCTTCTTTTTCTGTATGAAGGACAAGGCTTTTCAGTCCACCCTGTGTAGCTACTGTTTTCTTCAAAATTCATACTGACAAACCCTGGCGTTGATGTTATTATTATGACAAGTTAACATGTCGGTCTCATGTTGGAATAAACACTGTGGTCTCTTTAGGTGCAACACAACAGTAATAATATTTCCATAAGCAGTTCGGCAGGAGATGAGATTGAATTGCCCTCTCTCAGATTGATGTAAAGCTGCAGCTGTGCTAGCTCTAATAAATGCAGACAAAGACAACTCTACAGTTTGGACTGTTTTTTATTTGACATTGTATCATGCACGTGCACAACAAAAATAATATTGGTGAAAAGATGTGAGTGAACTGGTAGATTTTTTTTTTTTTTAAATATCACGTCAGTGAATAAAAATAATATTCCCATCATAGCAGAAGAAGACAAAAACAGGAAATCTGGAACACCTACTTATTGCTTTTACTTTTTTTTTTTTTGCAAGTTATTGCAAATCCACCAAAACCCTTTGCACAGCTTATGAATTAAAACTCAGCTTAATGTTCCTTGTGCTCATGATGACAATTAATTAAGACTTTAATGGCAAAACAAGTTTTAAAAAACTATCAGTAACGCAGCCTCTGAGCTATCAGTGACATTTTAATTCACTGCTCTGGCAACATGAATTGTCACCACTTTAATAGTGTTTTCATCATTATTGTGTTATTAGTTGTATCGGCATTATTTTGTGGAAAAGAGAAATAATTTCCTCTCCGGAGACCTTGCTTAATAATCTCAAGCCTGTTCTTTTTTCCCCCTTCCATATTTTTCTGTAATTTGAATAACAAGCAGCGATAATGCCTGAAAAAATACTATTACGTGGCTTCAGGAAAAAGGAAAGCAATTATAATTTACCAAAATGAAGACCCAAATGCAGACTACTTAACAAAAAGTGAGCTTTAATACAAAGCCTACTGAACTTATAGAAAGTCAGAGAGAACAAACTCCAGAAGGCTGATAAAAAAACAAATGAAATATAATTGGAAATAGTGAGGTGGAAAACAGAATGGCGACTAAAAGCGGAGCACAGAATCTTGAATTCTTTTAGCTAATTATATACACTTAATATTTGTCATTTAAACCCAGATTAGTTTGCTTTATCATATTTATTTTGGTTTCTGACTAGTTGTTACCTGACTCAGATATTTTTGCAACATTGTATTATTTACTGACATACATCATTCTACTTCTTAAAGCTACGTGTTATATTTTTGTTGTGTTTATTTTTTAAATGCTGTAACAAAAGAATTTCCCAAGTCAGTGATAAGTAAAGTATATCTTACTTTATTTGAAGACTTTCAGTCTAGATTTAAAGCTCATCATAGAACAAAAACAACACTAATAATGAAATAATGATCTTCTTGTGGTCACTGACAGTGGGCTCATCTCTCTGCTTTTCCTCATAGACCTTAATGCAGCATTCGATAGTGCTATTCACAACATTTTCCTACAGAGACTAAATGACGCAGTATTAAAGGAAACACGTTGCACTATTTTGAGTCATATCCATCTGACTAGTTCAAGGGACTCCCCCTTGAATACAGATGTTATTCTTGGAGTTCCACACGGTTCCGTGTTGGGACCAATATTTTTTTTTCCTTCTCTTAGGGATGCATGAAAAAAGACAGTTTTTACATTTCCATTGCTTTGCACATGATACCCAGTTCTATTTATCAGTGACGCCAGATGACAGAGATCAGTTAGTTAAACTACTATCAGGCATGTATTAAAGAGAGAAGGATAAGCAGTACTTCAGTGCTTATACTATTTTGTCCTAAAACCCTCAGAAAGGTGTCCAACCACATGCTTACTCCGGATGGCATTACTTTGGCATTGCACAGCAACACTATGAGGAATCTTAAAGTTATTTTTGACCAGCATATTCTTTTCGGTGGTTACATTAAACAAATAAAGATGCATTCTTTCATCTGTAAAACATTCCTAAATTTAGAAACATTCTTCTTCAGAATGATGTTGAAAAACAATTTCATGTATTTGTTACTTCTTTGGTAGATTATTATAATTCCTTCTTATCTGGCTGTTTTAAACAATCTCTGAAAACACTGCAGCAAAAGTACTAGAACTAGGGGGGCTTAGTTAGTACCAGAGGTCTTTAATATTGAAACCAGAATTTAATTTAAAATCCTTCTTCTCACATACAAAATCCTGACTCATCAGACCCATCATATCTGCAAGAACTGAGAGTATGATATTATCCCAATAGAGCATTTTATTCTTATCCCATCTGGCCTAAGGTAAAAAATTAATTTCATGATAATTCTAAAGGCCAGTAATACAACAGCAGACAGAGAAGGCAATGAAGAAACCGCCTTGATAAGAAGGAGATTTTGTTACAGCAGCATAATGTTCACAGTTCAGCTGCTGATTTAACAGTCTGCCAGTGAAAATTTAAAACCTGTCAACAAGTTATGGCATTAAATAGAAAGCGCACCTTTGATTAATATTTAAGGATTAGATTTGTGCCACTCATCAGTTATGCTGATTGTTTTTGTAAGCAAAGTGCTAAAGGAGGTAAGAAAGAAACCATTAAAGCACCTTTTCCTAGTACTTAGCTCATTTAAGCAGTTCTTTTTAAGACTGTCATTCAGTTTAGGTCACATCACTCAGTTAAAAACCTTCCACAACAAATTCGACTTGACTGCACCCACTGACAGAAACAGGCAGAGAAAAAGGACATCAGAAACACAAAGCAAGACCCACCTGTGGAACAGGTGAACACCTGTTTTCATCAAACAATAGCTGACTTACTTTGGCTTCAAGTGGTTTTATACAATGCGTCATAAAATACTTCAACTTTACGTTTCAGTACTTTATCAATACTTTCAGTCGATTCCTTATTCACAAAGTTCGCCACAGCGAACCCATTTGAGATTTTTCCCCCAAAGTCCTTTCTGACACAACACGAAAGGGATGTGTGTCTCCTCCCTGGGGTTGTGTTAATCCCTATCAGGAGTAAAGAATCTCTCAAACCAAAAAAAGCAAAACAAAAAAAACAACCCCAGAACCCCCACCATAAACCTTGAGTTATTTATTGGTGCTGTGACTCTGATTTTTGGCTCCTGGGCTGGTGTGGAGTGATTCAAGAGAATCATTGCCTGCTGGCTCTGTTCTTCCTGGACCTGCTCTTAGTGTTCTTCATGGTGTTGGCTGCAGCACCATTGGGAGTGAAATCAAGAACTGCAGCTGCCCAGGATTTGGTGAGGAAACACATGAAGCAGCTTCTTCCGCTTAGCAAACAAATGAAGAAGCTTCAGGAGTTGTTCTAAGAGTTGGGAAGAAAAAAGGGATTTGTTTTGGATTGCTTGTTGGACATCTTGATTGGGACAACTCAACTCTTTATTAAGGCACGCTCAGCATCTGCACAGTTTTGGACAGTTTCTTCACGTATGTCATATATAATGACTGGAAAGAGACTCCCTCATATATATATTAATAATCCTGGGTGTCATTGTTTTTCATTGATCTTGCTTTGCCTGATTAAGACCAGTAATAACAGCCACATTTTGTTCATCATGAGGGCCGAGGTTGACATGAGTTGGTGTCTAAGGAAAAAGTCATTATTTTAGTCTTAAAAAACGGCTTCATAGTTACAAGCTACAATAGTGAAACACAATTTACTGATGTATTAGAATAATTTATTAACATAAACCTATTTTTTATTACAAAAATAAAAGTTTAACTTCAGTAGTTAAAGTTACTGATGACCTGTACATGTAGTACAGTAAATAATACATAAGAATGTCATACAGATATTTTACTTTGGATTAAACATTTATTCACAAATCAGTTTAATCTTTAAAAATTTATGACCCTACCCTACAGCAACAGGAACCATCGAGTTGGATTTAACTTTATTGAGGGAAATCTAATAATAACTCAACAGCAACCAGGTGTTGGCTGCAGGCTGGTACCAGATGAAAATGTGTTTTAAGAATGTGTTTATTTTCATTTGGTTTTGACGTAAGTCGCAACACATTTGAGTCACACTATGAATCAGACTTGGGAGCGGCTTCTTGCTGTGAGACATGCCCTTGCTCCCCATCAGACTGAGGCCCGCACACTGGCTGTTATGGGTTAAAACAACGACTGGTGCTTCTTTGTTGTGACTTGGAGTCATTTACTGGGGTCTTAACTCATCCACAGGAATGTGAATGGGTGGGTTTCTGGTTGCATGCACTGTGTAAGAGACTCAGCTCTTTTCAAAATAAGAACTTAAAATCCCCTAAAACAACATCACTACAAACTTTCTGAGTTCCATAGCGTGCACCGTCATGATACTACTGGCTAGAAAGGTTCGTATACACACTGTGCAAATCATAAAGATTTATGGCAGGCTAAAAATGGTGTATAAACTTAATACTACACATAAAAGTGGTAGATGGTTCCATCTCCATTAAAAAAGAAATCTACATATGAAAAAAATACAATGAATAGATTTACTCTCCATTGCATCAGTTTTGGGCTTTGGAGATAATTTTATTTGAATATTACATTAATCATTAATGTTGGATTGTGAACTTTCCCCTGAATTTAAAGTTTCATCTGCTCTGAATAACCAAAAACAGCTTTTCTGTTTATGGAAGAAATGGGTCAGTCTTATTTAAATGATGTTAAATTAATTGAATTGTGAAGTCAAAACCAACTAATCTTCTTCAGCGAGACAGTGGCCAGTATAAGGATTCTGGTTATTTTCCTTTGAATTTCCCAACTTCTGTACAAATGTTTAATTGAATCAGCTGAACTTTTTAAATGTCCCATACATGACTGAAAAACTGCAGTAGCTGAAATAACAGTTACTTCACAAGATTTATTTAAAATTGCTTTAAATGCATAGACATACAGATAATCAAAGTAGAATTAATATAACACAAAAAGGGAATGAAAAGAACATTTATAGTATCTTTGAGATGTAGGTTATGTTTTTGTCTGTTTTCCTCACAAAGGGGAATTTTAAAACTGTTCTAAAGTTTCTAAAATATTATCAACTGGTTTCTTATTTAGGCTACAAATCTAGTAGCCGCAGAGAGCATTAACATTTATCTTAAATCACATTTCTGGTCACCTGGACCGACATTTTAGACTGCACTAACAAATAAAGGAGATAATTGGGCCTTTAGAGTTTAGACGCACCATTTAAAGTTAAATGGGAATTTTACAGTGGAGTAAAAATGAAACTGGAAATGAAACTAATTTGAGGTCTGAGAATAAACCAAAACTAAATAAAATTAAGATCTTTTATACAAATACAATGCGATGGCTTTTCAGTTAGCTATTGAATTAGCTATTCAAGCTGCCCTTAATAGGGTCAACAAGAAGAGTACTTTCTAAATATACATATTTAGAAAAGAAAAACGTGTGTAATGTGTAAACACTGGTTAAAGTAGTTGTACTGTGATGTGTCTTTGTGTTTTGACCCTTTACTGCTGTGGTTTTTCCATGAATATGGTTGCACACCTTTCACAGAAAAGTTCTCGTCATAACTTTTCCCATCGTGACTCTGAACCTTATTCAGGCTCTATGTAGACAAAACAATCAGGCAACATGCCAGCCTAATGTCACGGCAAAACAAAGCTTAGAGTTTCCATTTTATTTTGCCAGCACTTTTATTGAGGTTTACTTATGATGCACAAGGGGGCTGAATTGTTCACGGCTGTTGATGGATACACTGGAATTTAAACTGTGACCTTTCGGTTTCCAGCAGCCTCTCTAAATCCTAAAGAAACCCTGCAACGCTGGTTTGTTTGATGTGTTTTCACCCCTCGCAGAGCACCTGAAAGGGAAACAAATGATTTCCATTCTAGTTTTAATCATGCATGTGCCAGACTCGGAGTTCAGGCAATTCTTCCACTTCATTGCTTTAATGAAAGATGAATTATTTCTGTTGTTGCATTAAACACCCATCCATATCAGCTGTGTCTCATGACAAACGGTAACTTATGTCTTTGATACCTGGAGGGTGATGAATGCGGGCTAAAATGAATGGTTTCTTGCCAGAACAAGATGCACACGCTCTTTGAAAAAGTGAGGCTTCATCCAAAAGTGGTTCCTAGGATGAAGGGGGAATGTTCGAAGCACTCCAGCAATTTCCTTTGCCAACAAAATTACTGAACTATGAGTTCTTGGCAACTTTATGCACCTAGTGTAATGACACCTCTTTACTTGTCTCATCCTATTAACTTGTCACATACTCTAGTGCACTTTCTCATGTTATTCGCCAAAGTTCACAGTCTGCACACTATATTGCGGACCATTTTAGGTAATATACTGAATGCCCAAAAGGCATGTTACAAGAACTTTGTTATGTGATCCCGAGTTCTTGTTTTCCTTTCATTTAAAAATAATCCAAACCGCTGCACACTAATTACTGAAAAGGACAGAAAGAAACAATATGCTAATCCAGAGATACTACCTGGAAAGGGCTTTCTATCCCAGCAGTCTTTGGTAAATATCCCCACCGCGGTGCATAAATAAAACTGCTTACCGGTGTCTTCTGGGGATGCATGCTTGGCGTATTTATTTATTCCAATTGGATCCGTCCTAAAACCTTCATTCCTGCCACAGGCAAAGTGCGCAGAGGTAAACAAGGGCAGCTCAAAGTCTTTGCATATGTCCGCCTTCTGTGCGACTTGATGAATCTGTTGTGAAGGTGAATCTTGGTGGCGTTACGTGCTCAGACTTTAAAACAAATGGCCACTGCATAAATTAAACTTCATGGGTCACAAAAATTTCTTAATCACTGACATCAAGTTATTATTGTTGTAAAATATATAGTGTAGATATGTAGATGCATGGATTTAGATATAAATAGCTGATCTAAACGCCCAGGTTTCCTCCCCATTGTGACTCTAGTGAAAATGGATGTCCCGAGGACGATCATATCAGGCACACAGGTGTGGGTGAGCACAGAAGCCCCACCCACCTGCTGTTCAAACCTTCTGTTTGTAAGTCCAGCAAATCAAATGAAAGATGGCTCCAAGGGAGAGAAGAGGAACTAAAACATCTTGTTTCAGTCCTGTCTTCCTCCCCTCACCCCCAGCCGCTCATGGCAGATGGCTGCCCTTCCCTGAGCTTGTTTCTTCCTGCTAATCTGACGTTTTTCTTTCCCCCTGTCACCAAGTGTTTGCTCACAGGGGCTTGTTTGATTGGTGGGGATTTCTCTGTATTGTTGTAAGGTCTTTACATTGCTATATAAAGCACTTTGAGGTGACCACTGTTGGGATTTAGTGCTTTATAAACAAATTGAACTGAAATGAAATTGAATTCAGAGAGAGGGTGAATTAAAGGGCTGCAGCAAGGCTCCGTTTAGGATAAATAAAAACATTTTGATCTGTGACTCATGCAAAGTTGTTCTAGTAGATTCCACAAATACAAATCTGGAGCTGGAAATAATCATAACAGGTCCCATTTGGAGAAAGTAGCCTCATATTTAGACTTAATGATCATTTCATGCAAACTTTTATGGCTATAGCTGAAGTAGCCAGAAAAATTCAACTTTAGCAGCTATCCAGGAGGTGCAACAGCAACTATATTGTTGATATAATGAGCTGATTTAGCAAAATTCCTCTTATAGGTAAAATATTTGACATCCAGGCCTTATAAACTAGTCATTGGCTGTGGAACAACAAATTAATATTTGATCCAAAAATGCTCCCTTTACTAGTACATGTGGAGGAAAGGTAGTAGCTATTCAGTCAGTCATAAACCACATAAATAACTTTGAACGCCAGTGGTACCTCGGTGTATTAAACATTTAGCTTTAATACTTATTTTCTAAAATTGGCTGCAAGGGATATTGAGCCTGCTAATTATGTTTAGTCTGTGTTCTTTTAGTTTTCATATTTTAATAATTCATCCAGACTTTGTAGCCACTTTCCCACAGCCTGTTATTTGTTCTTCTCACAGAGCCAGGCCCTGGCCCACTACAAGGGCACCAAACATGCCAAGAAGCTAAAAGCCCTGGACGCCCCGAAGAGTAAGCTCAAAGGCTCAGTGGTCACCAAGGAAACCGCCAACCAGGAGATGGCCAAGGGCATCAACACCTCACAGGTCCCCAACAACACTGAGAGGAAAGGTTTGTATTTTCCTGCCTATTCCTAACGCAAGACCTTTGTTGCTGTTCTTTATGTAGATGGAGCCCTTCTGTTGGGAATCATCATTAAACCTCCAAGCCTTCCTATTTGGCATTTTTGATTTGCTGCACTCAACTTGTAATCACTTTAGGACCTGGATAGACTCACTGTTGATTATATCAGCCCTGTGTTGCCTGGGTTGGCAATGGGAGGGATGAGGTAGGGCCTAAGTGTGCTTTTTGTGTTATCTAGTGCTGACAGGCAACAACACTTTGTGACAAAACATGTAATGCCCGCTCATTTGCATGAGATGATTCCATTGGTGCAACGTGCTGGGCAACTGGAAATCATTACATGGTAATCTGGCAAAAAAAAAGAAAACATCAAGCTCAGGCACTTTGTTACGTGCACACCAGTATTCCTGCTGTTTACCTTGCAATATATTAACCAAAGCTGAAATGACTTGCACCATAACTTTCCACTGCTGTAATATCCTCTCTGATACATTACAAACAGATGTGAGATGTTTGGGCACTTCTAATGGATGAATCTAGACTGTAATTTCTGGATTACACCTCACTTCCTGGTACAAAGCACCCTGTTGCTTTTTTTGCATCTTCTTCTTCTGGCTTTCTACTTTGCATCTGCCCTTATTCCATTTTTAATTTTAATTTTCTGGTTCACATTATTGTGTGCTGACTCTGTGTATCTTAATATTCATCATGTTGCAGCCAGGTGGCTTTCTAAATCCAGTCATCTTGGCCAGGTGTTTAGAGTCTGGGTCTCTGTGGTATTCGTCTGCTTAAAACATGTTTAAAGATAAACACAAACTAACTGCAACTTTCAGCGCCTGACAGGAACCAGATGTACAATATATTAAATGGTTTTATCTTCTGTGTCCCATATTGGCCCTGTGGAGGATAACGTATTTGGCACCTGAAAGCACTGCCGAGGAGCCCTGCCCTCTCTGTCTTCTGAAGCGTAATATTCCTTAAGCTGCCTATTATTATGTCATAAAATTGGCCCAATGAAAGTCTTCCCCTTCAACTGTAACACTAGAAGTTTTTTAGAGTAATTAGAAACACATTGAGCTATTCTGCTCTGGGATTAATTTCAACCTTAAACCATGTCTTCTTCCAACGTTCCAAAGTATTTAAATTAGGAGCACATTTCTGGAGTGCATTTTGCATTGTGACCTATACATATGTAGAACCTTATACAGCCCTGACGCCTGAAGTTTAAAGCACCCATGTGACATGTTTTGTGGTTTTCCCAAACAGAGTTAGCCTCATCACTGCCTCACACATCTGCATTCTAACTTGCAGTTACTTTGAGATACCCTCAAAAAAGAAGCTTCCTCACTGCCCATCATTTTTAGTTACTTGACAGAGTCTGTGGGTTCTCATGGTATTCTAAGGAGCTTGGAGGGACAGTGACTGAACTTCTATTTATACCAGGTTTTTATGCCTGGGATTCTCCACCATTTGGTTGTAGAACTGAAGCTTCTCAGATGAGAGATGAAAAGTCCAGTTCAGCTTTTTTCCAAGAGCCTTAGATGATTTGACAGAGCGATTTCCTCAACTTTACGTCTCAGCCACAACCCAACACTAATTTGAATCCCTTTCCAAACGTCAGAGGTGAGTTAAAGTTGTAATTTTTAGGGCCAACCACAAATTGTGGAACCTTTTAGCTTTTTTGTTATTATTCGTTGATGTTACATGTTAAAAACAAGAAGAAGAACATTTGATTTAAATTTTGCTTCTCAACCAGGTCACATGAAATTTAAGTTGATACTTTTTTAAACAACATAAACACAAAGAAATACAGATTTGAAGGCCACAATAAGTAATTTCAGAAATAGTATTGAATGAAATCTCTGTAAAATCTATAATGTAAGGATGAATGCAGGATTCTCTTCTTTATCTGGGTCTGATTTGAGTTCAAACTGGAATAAACTCAAGGATTTTGTCAGCCACGTGCTCTACAACCACATTTGTAGACCTTGTAGAAGCTAACTAACACCTAATTTTGTTGGTGCACTCATGGAGAGCAGAGGGAGATCAAAAGGGCACAACAGCTAAAACTGAGCATTTCAGGAAAAGATTACAAATTAAAAAAAAAAAAAAAAAAAAAAGAGATGCAGCAATGTTTTTCCTCACATTGAAACATGCACATATTATAGTAGACTCACAAAAAATGAACCTGTTATTAAGCCACATACGGGCATTTTAAAGAATACTTGAGGTGAAACGTTATATAGCAATGTTTGAAAACTGTGTCAATTCTCAGGAGGAATATCCTGTGAATCTGTTTAGGGTTTGGCCCCATGATAGTCTGCGTAAGCTCCAACCCCCTCGTGGCTTTTGAATTGGATAGGTGGTTAAGAAAATGGATGAGTGGAATATCCAGGGTCCTCAAATAAGCCGGATAACAATTTTCTTCTGTATCCCCTAAAACAGTATCATAAAAGAGCATTAACAAACAGGCAGTTTAATCTTATATATTTCACATGGTGCACATCATGTGTTAGTCTTTAAGTTATATTAAGAGCTTCACACCTGGCTGCAGTCTGTCTCGTACCCCGCAGAGTTACTTAGCTACTATACAAATGTCAAACCATTAACAGAAGCAATTTGCACTCGAGCTTCCCTGAAGCCAACCCACACTGCAGTCTATCGACATTTACCGTAAGAGAGGGGATGTGATGTGATGTAATGCTAAGTCAAGCTATGACTTTGGAGGTCACACATCTGAAGGGACAGTAGTTATTAAATCTTAAATGCATTTCAGAAATTATGGCTAAATTTATAATACTTATATTATGCGCTAAGTAACTTTACTTTGAGCTAAAAATCTAAGTTTCTCGTGTATTTATGTCACAAAAGAGTCGACGCACTCTGACCAACATAGGAAACATGTTATATCTAATATTCCTAAATATTTAATGCACTGAATGTGTTTTTCCCCCCGGCTGCTGCTGAGAATTACATTTTAATTAAATAGTTATTCACTGTTTACTCTTTTCATGTGAACTGTGGGAAGTTCATATTTAGTGGGAGCTTTGAGCATTCAGGACTCAGCAATTAAGCAACTGGATTTGTAAGAAATCAGGTTTTACAGAAGAGTTTTTGTGATTAATAATAATAATGGATTGGAAGTGCTTTACAATGCCACTATTCATTCGCTCTCATATTCACACACTGGTGGAGGCAGCTACAGTTGTAGCCACAGCTGCCCTGGGGCAGATTGACAGAAGCGAGGCTGTAATATCGCGCCATCGGCGCCTCTGGCCAACACCAGTAGGCGGTAGGTGAAGTGTCTTGCCCAAGGACACAACGACCAGGACAGAGAGCCCGGGGATCGATCCAGTTACTGATGCGCTTCCGAACCCCCTGAGCCACGGTCAGGGGGTTACCCTGAAGTTACTTAAGAATACACAATAGCAGATATATATGTTTGAAAATAACGTTTACAAAGTTAAGTTGTGAAGCATCTCCCGTCATCTTTTGCTTCCATCGAATTTTTAAATGTCATCTTGAACGAATCCCACATTAGATAATGAATTCGTCAACATGTAATTTTGACAAACATTTCGACTTAATTGCTTGTCATTTTTGTCTCCACTTTTATTTCATAACACAATTTTTCCTCTTGAGCATTTCTGTCAGTCATTCAGGACAAACATGGCAGCGGCGGTTATGCGAGTTATCTGAGTAAAGCAGCAGACAGAAGCACTAAAGCCCCGTTGATGAAATGTCACAATGAAACGTGTCTTCTGAAATGTAATGGTCACTGAGGAAGAATTAAACTGTAAAATAAACAATCTGGAATTTTAAAATAGACACAGCTGGAATCAACATGAAACAATGGACTGAAATAAAACGAGGTTGTCTTTAAACACTGATTAGTTATGTTGTTCTTTTAATTCGACAATAAGATTTAATAGACTGTATCAGTAGACAACTTGTGATTATGGAGCCGTCTTTGGCTCGTGTGATTGTGGAAAAGTTATTATTTATTTATTTTTTGTATTATACACTAGCATCCAAAAGTTTAGACATGCTAGACTGCTGTGCAGTGAGTCCAATCTCTTGACTTTATTTATCATCTCTGTACATGACGCCTCATGTTTATCCAGCTGTAAAAACGTGTAACCTAAATTTTACCAATTGTTTTCATATTTTGTCAATTAAAATGTCCATAGCTACCCACGTTCTATTAGTTTTGATATACCTCAACACTGGTGGATCACATGGATGTATACAAATAAATGGCTGGTCCTGAGTCCCTCTAGCTGTGGATTCCTAATCCACAAAAAGAAAATCCAGGGAGGAAAAACAGAGACTTTAACAGTGTGTTTGGACAGAGTTGTGTGCTAATGCTGCTGACTTACTCTCACGCTTGAACCACAATGAGAAATTAGCAAACAACAGAAAAAAGTAATGTGGTGAGATGTTTCCAGAACAAGCAGAATATTGTTTTTACAGACCTAAAGGTCGATTGCGATGTGCAGCTGAGGAAAACAGAAGAGCTTTACCTTCAACATTAGTAGTTCAGTAGTAAATATCGCATTGCAGAGTAGTCTCATGTGGTTAATGATCTTAATTATTTACACCTATTAGTGATGTTGATAGGCTAATTCATACTTAATAGGCTGTATCACCTTCATTATAAGGCCCAAATAAATTTTGTGGCTCCGACATTTTTTTGGTCAAATTGGCTCCAAAAAACAAACAAAAAAGACTTTTTTTTTATTGTAAAGTTGCTTTTTGAAGTAAGAGCAGTTTGATCATTTGTAATATTTATCACGTATGCTTGTTGAAGACCACCTTAGCCACAATAGCCTGTTTCCTTGCTGTGCGTTTGTGTCCATCATTGTCTAACATCATCAAAGTCAGTGTGTTTTTTTTCTGTGAAGTAGAAAATGACCCTGTAGAAAGTCATTTAGAAGTGGCACATCTGTGATTCATTCTTTCTTGAAAATGAAAAGATGACTTCTAATTTACCTCCTCAATCCCAGTGCAGAGCCCTGCTACACAGCATATCAAACCAATATAACTCAATCTGACTGAAATATTTCCAAAGCTACAGTAACTATGAAAGTTAGCTATGCAGTGACAGTGATTGAATATTTTTCTATAAAATCATACAGCCTTTAGTGGAAAAAGCTGATAGATGTGAAGACATTCAGACCTTAAAGGAATACTTCCTCCTGAAAAGCCATCTGGATTGCTTTGATGTCAGTTTTGCAGATATCTCTGTAATGGTCGCCTTCTCTTGAATAAGATTAAACTAAATATCATTTATGTTGCTGTGCTAAAAGTTGCAACAGTAATAAAACCAAACAAAAAGAAAAAAAATAATTTGAAAAGCTGATACAGTTAAGCCACAAAGTTTGCAGATTTCTGAGGTCTTAATCTCTGCAATGAGCCGTTTTCCCCCACCGACCCCAGAGTGAGAACTGCAGTACTATGCAAAAGAAAGTGTGCATGAACAGTCTCATGTTCCCGACACTGAGACACGATGAAAGCATCGATGATGGCTCGCTGACGTGAGTTGTCCTACTAATGTTCGCCAGCTGTACACTTTTTTTTGTGCTAGCTGAAAAGAAGTGTGCAGCTGGTAGTCATCAGAAAGTTCTTCAAACTTATATATGTTGTGCTTTGAACATCACAAGGCAAACATCCTTCAGTTGCATTATATTTAAGGGAAGAAAGGGATCTCTAAAAACTGGCCAACCGACACTGAAACAATTTAAAGCGCGAAATAGCGCTGCACGCCAGAGGGAAAAGCACGTTTTCTTGAGATAATAAAAAATAAAAAGGCCAAACAACAAAGGTAGGGCTCAGACATTGACCTCCTCCCACTGCACCTGAACTGAGATACTCATCTGTAATGGATTCTACACAGCTCTGACATTAAACTTACACTCAAGCCTGGGGAAAATTGTAAACACATTATACACAGACAGAGACCTCTGGGACCTTAAACAACAAGCTGTCATAACCACACAGACAAATGGCTATTAATCATTTCAATGCCCTTAAAAAAAAGAGAGGGGAGAAAAACAACAACAACTATATTTCTATACAGCATCTCACGATCATATCTACAGCTTGTGGGGGTGGTGGTTTGTCACAAGTGGCATGGGGTAATGAATATTAATGTACTCAGATGTCAAAAGAATTAATTGTCGAGGCGGGTAAATGCTGCATTATCTGTAAGGCTGAAGTATTTGATGGTATATCAGGGTCACAAAGCTGGCGCTAATGAAATGCCGAGATCGCAGAAGAGTAATGGCCGTGGTGAGAGTCGGTGGAAAAAGGGAGGCAGAGCTCGGTGCACGTTTGCAGAGTGGACTTTCAATTAGATTGTTTTGCTCTGTTAACTACAAGTGGAAAAATATATGATTTCCATTATAATTTCAGTACAACAGATCCATGGTGGAAACAATGTAATCTGATTGCTCATTTGTGTTTGGTAGAAATACATCTGATTGCAAGTGTTCTGTAATGAGAGCTCTGCAGTTGGGTGAATATTTGATTAATGCCGAGAGTTTTTTACTGTTTTGTTTTGTTTGCGAATACAATATGAAACTTTTGAAGCTGGTTAAACTTGTCGACTTATACACCGGGTTATTTTTTACAGCACCTGTTCTTCATGTTCCTGCCTGTCGACCACAAACTTTAAATAGCAGGAAAATGAGGAGTCAGAGCTGAAAATCTTCACCCTGCAAGAATTTTCCAAAAAAGGTCCATTTTCAGTTTTCTCCCTCCTTGATATTTCTCTCCTCTGCCCCTATTTCTCGGGATTCCTCTGACCCAGAAATTGATCTCACTGCTCATCTCAAAGGATATCTCAAATCCAAAAATGCATCTCAAGGAGAGAGGAGGCGTGCTGAAGGAGCTATGAGCGTGGATGCATAAAAGACATCACGCACAGCTGGAATATACAAATAATAGTGGGAGGAGGACTCCACGAACAACCTCTGCATTTGTATTCATAAGCTGTTTTTGCCATTAACATCATTTACTGCAAAAATCACACTTTCCTCCTTTCACCTTTGGTGCGCGTGTGGGTGGGTGTTAAAACAAAAATGTGTGATATCCGTCACATTCTGCCATGTTGTGGATTTAATTAAAAATAAGCTGCAGAAGGCTTAACAATACAACAGGTAATGCAGCTGTGGTCCACATCACATTTAATTGACACTGATTTAAACTGACGACACTGCAATAAACTCCTCTGCTTCTCAGGTGGGCGGGACCAAAAGTGTCAGTGTTTCTGATTGGCCAACATGGTAAGGGACTTCATCCCTGCCTGCTGGTTTTGCGTGAAGTTCAGTTGTGTCATGTGAATTAAGATTTTAGCAGTAAGTAAAAGTAACTAACCCCTTCTACATACAGATGAGGACAAAATAATTAGCCTCCCTATGAAATTTAAATATTTTTTTTGTTGTTTTTTTACAGAGCAAGTGATTTTTAACACAACATTTCTAAAAACACTAGTCTTCTTTAAAAACATAAATTATATCTGTGTGCACACAATGACAGAATTAGAAAAGAAAAACAAAACGCAACATAATCAGTATTATTAACTTTTTTTTTACTGATCGACACAGCAAACCACAGCTGTGATTTAATTGTATATAAACTTCAGGAAGGGTTTGAGCTGTCACTTGAAATAAATCAGTTTAAAAATAGGAAAAAAATGTTAATGCTTACAAAGCAGGAGACACAAAGTTATCACAGCGTTTCCAGTTGTTAAGAAGTAAGAAGTATCGTCAATAAATTCAAAGAGAGCCACGCTGTACAGAACAAACCTGGCAGAGGAAGGATGTGAAAAATTTCAAAGATTCTGGAAAGAAAACTAGTGAGAGATGTGTCTAAAGACCCCAGAACAACTGCCAAGACACTAGTGAATGACACAGCCAAGGCAGGGATTGTCATCTTAAAAAAGGAGAATAAGTAGAACCCTGGACCAAGGAAAACTGCACATTTGCAGAAGAGACACCTTCAAGCTATACTAAAGTTTGCTAAGAACAACCTGGAGAAAGGTTATGCAAAATGCATAATGATTATGCATAATGTAAGCCGGTCTTTGGGTGGACAAAACAAGAGCTCTTTGGCCACAGAGACACTGCCAATGTTTGGAGAAAGAAGGGAGAGAAATACAACCCAGAGAACACTTTCGCCTCAGGGAAGCACGGTGGGGGGAATGTTACCCTGCAGGGAGGCTTCAGTGCCTCTGTAACACGGTAATCTCATGACGGTGGACAAAATCCTAAAGAAAGACGGAAGTAAATATTCTGAAAGAAAACCTCAAGCAGTCAGTGACCCAAACTGGCTTTGGGTTGTTGTTCTGGTGTCCAACACAACAGCGACCCAAAACATTGTTGACTGACCTGCACAAAGTCCTGACTTTAATCCTTATGAAAGTCTTTGAGTTGAACCGAGGACAAAGAACCATGATATGAAACCATCCGATGTGGAGGAGCTCAGAGATTTGCCAAAGAAGAATGGGACAGGATTGTTCCGGAGACGTGTGTGAGACGACTGCAGGCTGTTATCCAGCAAAGAAAATAATTCTGTCATCAATCTGTACGCACTAAACCCTGAGAGCATCGGGTTCCTTCATCCTTCAGCATGTAAGAAAATATTCTTTTTAAACACAGTGCAATAATTCAACTGCTAATTTCAAATTAGGTCAGGTTAACCAATGTTTAGATCTTTCTAAAAACTCTAAATATTACACTGAATTACTGTGAAATTGCAAAAGCATGTTTGTATATTTAGTGATTATAATTCATTGGTTTAGCTAAATGTATTTGCAGTTTAGGGATAACATTTTCCAGGCTTTTTGAAAGCCTCTCTAATAACCAGAGCAAGCAAACACCACTTAAAAAAATACATTTCAAAGAACATCAGCCTATCGTTTACGGGTCTGCTTCAAAGTGTGTACTTACATTTATAGCATCTAAATTCTTTACATCATAATGTTACTGTACCTGCGTGCTCTATGAGAAGAATGTGCAACTGGACACTGTAAGATAGCAGATTAGCCAGATGACTCAGCTGCTGCCTGTCAAGTGTGTTTGTGCGCGTCTTTACACCAGCACCAGAGAGAGCAGTGGTAAAGCGAGAAAGGCAACGTGGGAGAGAGAGAGAGAGAGAAATGCCCATAGCACAGCCCGCCATCTCTCAGTTCCAGTCCAGTGCCTGAGGAAATGTACCCTGATATTAGCTATTAAAGAGCAGATTGTCAGGGGAGCCATGCCAGCACTGACAGCAGCTGTACAATGGGGCAGGCTGCAGGGAGGCAGGAGGCTAGCTCCACCGCCCTTCCACCCCACCCTGCTCTAGCCTTTGTGTATCCATGTACACGCGCAAGCTCGAAAAAAGCCTCTAACAGACGTCAGAGGCAGCAGCATACCTGATGAGCGTGTGACCAGATTGGCTCCATACCTGCGCAGCGCTGCAAATGTTCTCATTTGTGAGGTTTCTGCACGCCAACGTGTAACCACAGGAACATTCCAATAGAAATTAGATACGGATCATTTGCTTTAGAATGAAACTGGAAAGAGATGAATTCAAATCAATAACGCCTGCTGTGTTTAAGTGTCTGAGATAATCCAGCTTTTTTCCCCTTCGACAAAAACAACAACAAGAAAAGATGACTGCAAGCACTGACGCACACTTATTTGTAAATGCAAATTTGTCATCTTATCAGTCTTCTGTGCTGGAAATATTCAGCCTTGCTCACTTACTCACTTTGAATACTGACAAGAGGGGAGGAAAAAAATCATGGATGTCAAATGAAATTTGACAGAACTCAAGGGCCATGAGGGATTTATGTCCTTTAAATTGTGACAGCATATAATAAGGCCCAATCATTTTAATTAAAGAGCTTAATCCAGCTTCATTGAGGAAGGTAATCAGATCTCTGGGGAGTCTTGTGACTGCCCGAAAGCTTAAACAGGGTGGAAAGTTTTCCGAGCCACGTTTCTCCTCTATCGCCACAGGAAATGTCAGGGGAGTCGGGAGAGGTTGGGGTACAAACAGAGGAAAGAAAAGAGGCTGTGTCCTGTCTCGAAGGGTCACGGCTTCTTTCCCCATCTGCCTTTCGCTCAATTCTCTTTATCATTGTTGCCTTCACCACTCTCAGCTTCTCCCTCTTTAATTGTGTCCTTTACTCGATTGCTCCCTTTTAATGTTATCTCTTTCCTCTCACCTTCACACGCCCCTCTTTCTACCACCGTCTGTCATTCGTCCTCCTTCTTTCACACACTTTGTCTCCCATTGTTTTGGTCTCACAGGTTGCTTACTTTTCTCATTTCACTTTTTATTTCACTTATTTTTCTCTCGCTCCAACTCAATCTTTCTGTGTCTTCAGCCCTTTTGTTTCTTCTCCCCTTCTTTTACCTGGCCCTCAATATTTATCTCTCTCTTTCTCTCCCACATACCCTGCCCGGCTCGCCCTTACCAACTTTAGATTGATCACAGTCATTACCTCCATTAATGAGATGGGATTGAGTTCTTAACTGGGCCTTGCACAGCCAGTTAGGTCACACTGACTGGGGATATGGATTACAAGAGGCTTCCCGGAGAGCAGGGCGTCCTAGGCCAGCCAAAGTACACTTTAATCACCTGGTCCTCGAACAGCAAATGGCTCTTTAATGACACCGTGGTAGATGAGTTCACCCCAACACAAGGGCAAATACATGCATGACTTAACATGGGATGGGCTCACCAACCAGCTTCTATAGGAAGCAGATGAAGAAGAACCTCACAGATTTCCTTTGCATTTTTATCAAACGTTAATGGTTAAATATATCCACGAGCTATAATTCACACAGCTAAGTAAAATTTAATGTATCGATGGATTTGATTAAGTAGGCTTAGCATAAAGACTGGAAGCAGGTGGAAACTTCTATCATCTGTGCAAATTAAAAAATATGCCAACAACATCTTTGAAGCTCACTAGAAATGAGCCAACCCAAAGCTTTCAATCCTAAATGAGATATTATGTTTCCCCAGGTATGGCCACTCGAGTATATTGGTGTATGTTTTAGCAGTGTTTTCATTTTCTATGGAGAAAATAACATTGTATGTGATTTATGTACTTGAAAACACATCGCTCTTATTTTGAAAGCTCAGTTGCTGCTAAGTAGATAGCGCTGGCCAATAATATCTTGTGTTACTCTACCAATTGTTGTGGTAGCATTAACCTGGGGCTGCACTCCAGAGCCGCTGTTCCTAAATGAAGCTTGCATGTAGTAAAGTGTAGTCTCTCTAAGTGGAGGTCCATACCAGCCAGAACCTGCACCAGGTGGAAAACCACTGACTGAGCTACACATTGCTGCAGAGCAGAACCAGGACTATAACAATTCACAATGCTGGAAGTGAAGTTCATCTGCAGGATTAAATGGTAAAATGGTAAATGGCCTGTATTTGTATAGCGCTTTCTAGTCCCTAAGGACCCCAAAGCGCTTTACACAACCTGTCATCCACCCATTCACACACACATTCACACACTGGTGATGGCAAGCTACAATGTAGCCACAGCCACCCTGGGGCGCACTGACAGAGGCGAGGCTGCCGGACACTGGCGCCACCGGGCCCTCTGACCACCACCAGTAGGCAACGGGTGAAGTGTCTTGCCCAAGGACACAACAACCGAGACTGTCCAAGCCGGGGCTCGAACCGGCAACCTTCCGATTACAAGGCGAACTCCCAACTCTTGAGCCACGATTAAACACTCACTTGAGAAGCAAGCAATACTGACCTTTCACACAAAGCACTTGGCAAGTAAAATATTTGCTGAGGAGAAGCTTGTGAAGAGAAACACAAACAAAATACATCTGTGGAAATCGCTGAACATCAGCATCCTCACCACATGAGGAAGTTTTGGCTTTACTTTTTCTCCTACATCTGAACAACACCCTAGTGGTTCTTTAATGTGGTCTTTACTGATGTTAGCAAGCTGACACTCACCATTCACTACCTCATAATACTGGAACTCTATAAAGGAGCGCTTTATCTCGTGGAAGCTAATTATTTCCCTCTGCTTGAAGCCGCTGTTTTAAACTATACCAAACAGATCTGTCTCTTTGCCAACTTCACAAAGAGAACTGGTTGATGTCTCTCTGAGGTATCAAAACACAAGGATGTTGCCAAAATGTTGAAGTTTTGTTCAACAAAAGCACCCTGCAAAGCTGTTCATTAGCCTGTCAGTTTTCTGACTGATACAGACATTTATTCTCCTACGATGATGTTACTTCTGATACACGAAGGACAGAAAATCCCCAGTATAGACCCGAGTATCTCAGATTCTGGTGGTGCATCTAGTTCAGCTCTCTAATTGTGAGAACCCCTGCCAAAATCAGTTAAATGATAACTCACAGGCATAGAATTGCTGGCTCGCAAGAATACTAAAACCTTTACGTGAACTTGTTTTGAAACTGCACTCAGACTGCTCACCACGCCACTGAAAATCTGCCCAGAGAAGCAGGTGTGATGGCAGACTTTTGGTAGCTGGTGAACGCAGCGAGGCTGCCCGAGTTAATCGCTGTGATTTCAGGTTGTTTTGACGCTTGGCATACCCAAGCGGACTGGGAGAAAGTGGTGGGTAATTGCAGGGGGCAAAGAGGTCGCTTTTCTGCTCTGCTTGTGGCATAAACATTACTTATCTGGACTGGGAGGGTCAGCCATATCATAAATAGTTAACTAATTAATTATTGTTCTTGTAGTAATGGCTTGATGGGATGCGATGTAAAGCCACATTCATGCTGAAAATTGCTGTTAAACCAGTTGAAGTTCCTCGTGTTTAATTTAGCAGCAGATGCCCTTACTCACACTACTCCAAAGGGATTGTTTTGTCTCCTCCCAAGATCGACTTTTTCTTCTTTGACAAATTAATTACTTCTTTGGGTATGGTGGTGTTTTGACTGTGCTGTGATTGACAGGACTGGGTAGATTTTCTCGCCCTTGTATAAAGTCTGCTTCACTGAAAATAGGATATACACACAGCTAATTGGTGAAGTTATTTCCCCCTATCAAGTTGAGTTTAAATTTTTAAGTAAATGTTTAAGTCATGTTTATAACTGCAGAACCTGGAAATTATAGTCTTTTAATACCAGATGTTCTTCCTTAAATCACTCTGCAGGCATCCAAAGCATCTACTGACATAACAGAAGAGTTTAGATATCCTCACGTGCACACTGTGCCATGCTCAAAAATGTGAAGTTAGTATAGTCGGTAAGCAATAGACTCTAACCAGGGTATCTATTGAGATCTGAGAGGACAGATCAGATAAAAGAACTGCAGCAACACAAAAGTGATTAAACTGCTGAAAATCAGCAGCTTAAGTCAGTATCACTTTATAATAGCTATAATTAATCAATGGCACTTTTATCATTTAAACTTTATTCATGAAAAAATTGTATATTAATTTATAAGTATTGGTTGTATAAGACTCTTATCTGATGTCTAAAGATCTTAAATATGTTTAAAATACGATGTACACATGTTTAACAAACATGTGGGGACAGCACGGTGGTTAGCATTGCTGCTAACGATGAAAGAAGGTTGTGGGTTTGAATCCACCTTTTGGCTGTGGCCTCTTGTTGTGAAGTTTGCATATTCTTCCCATGCATGTGTGGGTTCTCTCTGGGCTTCCTCCAACAGTTAGTGGGGTCAGATTATAAATTACCTGTAGGTGTGAATGGTTGTCTGTCTCCATGTGCTGGCCCTACGATAGTCTGGTAACCTATCCTGAGTGTGCCCCATGGTAACTAGGATAGGCTCCACTGGAACTGGATAAATGGAGGAGAATGGATAGATGGATAACTGTTCAACAAATATTTGAAGGGTAATAACAAAGTTGGAACAGGACGATCTTCATGTGTTTTAATGTTTTGTTATTTTGATACAAAGGCATCTGCTGTGATGCTAACATCTCTGATGAAGTATCACAAGTGTCAGCTTTCTTTTTGTAGATATAGAAAATCGATATGTAATCATAAATGATCAGAATTATAATATTTCTGGCTGTCTGAGGCTAAATTTCTCCAATTCAAATCGAATCGTGGATTATATCGAATCGGGACCTTGTGAATCGGAATCAAATCGATTCTAGAAATCAGTGACGACACCCAGCCCTATGTGCCAGTGATACAAACCACATGATTGTGCACCTGGAAACTGATTCATGTTGAGTTTAACTTTCACTCGTTGCTTTCTTTCCGTTTACTAACTGGTTGGCTGGTTTTTAACTACTCATATGATGTCGTGATAATGGTCTCAGAATTCCGTGACACAGAACTTTGACTAAACACTCGACTAACAGTATTATTTGATGCCCATGCAGTGAGAACAGGCTCGAATGTAATTCTTATTCTTTCTTAACAGCTCTGATCAAAGACATACTACAAAATGAAATTCATAAAATAATTTGATTATACAAAATTAAATAGAAATAAAAAAAGTAAAATTCTTATAATTTAATTGTTAATGCTGTGATGGATTGGGTGTACCAATGATAGCAGCTCAACCCGTCACCCATCCTCCTGCAACCCTGAATTGGATTAGAGGTTCACAGAAATTAATGGATAGATATTTGTTAACAGCAAAAGCTGCTAGCGATGCGCATCTAAATGATGTTCTGCGTGGCTTTTTGGAAAACACTGTTTTAAAAATGAGTGACTGCTTTGAATTTTGCGGGGTGTTATTTATACGCGAAGGAGTCTGAAGAGTGTGAGATTGATAAGCAGATTGGTTCTGAGTTGTCAGCGGCTCGGTTAGACTGCCGGGGTAAAGAATAAATCCAGTCTCAGGCAAAGCTTTTAGTTTCAGTGTCAATCTGTCAGTCACGAGCTGATCAAAACCAAAGAATGAGATCAAAGGTCTGAGCAGCTGTAATGAGTTTCAAACAGTGTACGGCTTCAGAGCAGACGCCCGAGAAAAAATAGCTTCAATGTGTTCTCATCTCACGGCGTCAAATACCGCCCCGGCATGTGACTGAAGATTGCCCTGTCATTTGTTGGTTCTCTTTAGGCGCTGAAAGCTGCTTGGCTGTGTGTGGTTCAGGTTGAAATGTGATCTTTTATGACATTAAATCTGCTCAGTGGAAAAATAACATGTTTACCCACGGTGCACTGTTGTGCAGGAACAATGCTAAGAAGACGCAAGCAGCTTTTACAGAATGGCAGGATTTGGCACCATGGAAACAAGAACGCGCCAATAGTTTTCGTAGGATACTGAAATGGCGTGGAAGTTGAACACCAGCAGAAAATGGCTGACTGGGATGCTACACTAAGCATTTTTCCTTGTAAAATAGGAAAGATAATTTCTAAAGCTCTGAATCCAGAAGTATAAAATTAACTTTCCTACTTTTTTTTTTCCTTTCTTCAGCAAGATCAACAACAATCATAAATTCTAAAATCCCCTATTTTGCTCTAAATCCCCTCATTTTGTTCATTTTTCTGTAAAATTAGGAGGAAATGCAACACAGCATTGTAAAATTAGAGGCTTTTCTCTGCACAGTGTTCAGTTGGTGTGCAAAAACCCTGTTAGTAAGGTAATGCTGTCAGGTGCTTCAGGATTGAGCGGATTCTCAGATGCTTTCCTGCAAAAGTGTTCCAGGCATGTTCAAGGAGAAGAAGAAAAGCCTTCAGGCAGCAAACACCCCAAGGACTACACATCCCAGCAAGAGCTGAGAGATGTGGCTCAGGGGAAGGAAATATTGGCCACTTTGCTTTGCTGGCTGCCACTTTGGACAACTGTGAAAATGTGGAGAAAAGTGGTTGGATGAAGCATTTATTTAAAAAAAAACAAAAAAACACAATTTTAAAAATAGATGTTCCTTGTGGCTGTGGAGAAGTAGATTCATGGAGTGGTCTGTGGTTTTGTTGGTGGTTCAGAGAAGACAGACATGCTGCATGAATACAGTCAATGCCAGGAAAATTAGTGCGGTTTCCAATCAATACTTTAATGGACAAAAGTGTACTGTCTAAAATTTACAGTTAGAAACCATTCAGCACTCACTAATTATACGCAGTATTCACCTGATGCAATCATTTTAGATGTAAAGCATATAAAGCTCTGTTGCTGGAGGTCTGCTGCTTTCAACTCTGATATATTTTGTAACCTTTGGCTTGAGCGATCTCAGTCACAATGTACGTTCGGAGAGTTTTGTGGCGCCAACTGGCGACATCTCCACTGGGATAAATAAGAACCATATATAATGGCCCACAAAAATAGCATGACATAATTCACTATTGATTTGCTCTCCTGGCTGGCTGATCTTCATTTTGTGACACTGGAGTGCGGGGAACTGTGAGGCATTGGCATCGATCAGACGGAGCCGCCAAGGCAAAATTTCATTTTCGCAGATGTGGCAGCAGTCTTCTGTATTCCATACTGTGACACGTGATGTTGTTTTAGGAGTCAAATATATTGATCTGCTGCTGTGTTTGTTCCTAAAAATATCAGACATGTCTTTCAGCAGCCTCTTTGTACACGTTAATGTGATCTCTCATACAAATAGCAGATTAGAGGTGCGACTGCTTGCATAGTTTGTTTCATATTTATGTGCCTGATCTGGCATGTAATCAGTAATCGCCTGAACAACTCATCTTGGAGCAATTTTAACACCTTAGATAGAAATCAGATCTTCTTGCCTTTGGTCTAGAAAGTCATGTGTGTTCTTTTGAGTCTGATTGTACGGCTTGAATCAGTTTTTGTGCCGATGAAGTAAACATTTTATTTTAAACTTTAATACTTTCTTTCTTTTGCTTTAGTCTTCATTTTATACTTAAGTTTTTCCATGTTCAGAAGAATGTGGTATATTTACAGTGTTGGGCTGTACTAATATATAGCAATAAAATTTATATTCCTGGTTACTGAGCTTAGAGACTGTGGTGGAGGTGTGGTCCCTGGCTCAGCTGCAGGGGAGGGGTGGTACAGAGACCTTAAGCGGGTGGTGCCGGGAAGGCAGGTGAGGCCACAGGTGGTGACGATCTGCTTAATAAGACGTCTCTTTTCTTATAGTGAAGCCGGAGACTGGAGCAGGAGATGTGTGTGCCGAGACAAGCTGCGAACAGAGAGGCTCAACCTGTGAAAGTGCTATTAAAAACCCATAATCGTAACAGTGTGTTGGGTCCGTCTTTACAGAGACTAAGCTAAAAACAACCAGAAGAGCTGACTGTGTAAATCAGAGACATCAAACTTAGTCCTTCAGAGCTCAATTCACTCCTTTGAAAATTTTTAATCTAGTCTGTATATAACTTTTAATGTTTTGGTCCCCCTAATTGTAAGCACACCCTGTATATGAAAAATGGATATCAGTTCCACATGTAAAGAGTGAAATCATTTGGCAGCAGTGGATAACTGTGTTTGCAAAAAGAATGATCATAAAGAAGTCTACGGCTCCTTTGATCTGTAACCTCAGTAAACACTTGATCGTCTTTTGTTCTCGTTGATTCTTCATCATGTAAACATGATAATGACGTTGCTCATCGACAGGCAAATCTTCTGATTAGCAAAGCAGCACCTCTCCTCAGTCGGATCCTCTCCGTACTCCTGATGCCTTGTTTTAACAAGCTAAGATAGCAATAGCAAAAAAACATCAGCTCAAAGTTTCAAAAATGTAACAGAGCAAAACAGTGTGCGACAGCATGGTTGCCAAATCCATCTTTTATATGCAGTCTGTTGTTGTAGACATCAGCAATATTTACCACAAAAGGCAGGAAAAAGGGAAAGGTGATTTCAAGAGGTTCCTAGACGCTTGTCCAAAAATTCGGGTTATTACCTCAAAATAGTGTTAGGGTTGGTCTGAAAGTTTCTCACTCCAAATGCTAAGAAAGTAACACAAAATCCACAAAAAAATAAATAAAATTTGCAATAATCCCACATTTTGACCAAAAAAAGAAAAGAGAGAAACAAGAACAAATGTTTAGTGTTGGAAATAAGCTTCGATTGAGAAACAATATTCAGTCCTGAAAGAGTGATGTATTTGCTATGACACATCTCTGTTTTGCAGGAACACAATCTGAGCCATCATATTGATGTTCGAGGTTTTGAAAAAACTGACTACAGCACAATATGAGATTCAGCTCAGATAAAGCGATGGAGCAAAAGGCAGTTTAAATTTTATGAGCAGTCTATTTTAGTGGCAGAAGGCTGCATGGTACATATAATCTATGTAATCAAAGGTCTTTTTTTTTAAATAAAATGTACCACACAGAGTTGTCATGTTCAGGCCTGTGAAACAAACTGTGTAAAACTTTCAGACACACATGCAAGAACAAAATGAAAAGATTCTCTGGTTTGCTTTACACCTGGATGGATGGATGCATTTGGTTTAATAAATGACCCAGGAGTCATATCCAGGCTGGTGTGTTGTGAGTTGGCTGTATGGTAGCCAACTTGTATAATTGTAATGAGAACGCATTATCATTATTTTGCTTGACTGAATGATATAATGGCTAAACAACTTTAGGACTTCAATTGCGTTTACTCTTTCGATAAAGTTAAAGCAAGTCAACAAATGTCTGTGCCTTCATGTGATTCTTATTTCCCACTGTGGCCTTTAGTGAAACTGAGGTTGACACCCTTGTAAACTGTTACACATTCCCTCAGCTATGAAGTTCACATCTTGTCACTTTCATTCATCAGTTAAAATCTCTTTTTGTTTTATCCTTCAGGGCACTATTTGTGTTATCATGTCAGAGTCTCCAGTGAGTGTGATGGTGTTTTTCTGAGAGAAACACTAGAACAAGTGACAAGAGCAAGTCTGATGGCTGCCATTTGAAACTCTTGCACTTGCGTTCTGTGTGTTACTGGATGGTGATGCACATGCATCAGCTTGCACAAGTGTTTGGAAGTGCACGTTTCCATTCTGTTTCATGACAGATGTCTCGAAACCGAGCAGGGTTTATGTTGCCAAAGTCATGTTGCCACGTTTATCTGCAGTATATGTTTAAGGCTGTTGTGACTGTGGAGCTGTTGCTTTCGGTGCAGTTTGTTTCTCCAAGTTTTAGCAACAAAACATGTTGTAGCTTCTCAACCGCTCCATATGTGCTGATTTTGCAAAATGACGTCTGTCTGCTCCCAAACAACGAACATGTCTGGATGGAAAAGCTTTTGGATGTTTGTTTTTCAAGGATCCGCTTGTATATAGTTTGTACTGTTCAGCTTTGTTTATATAATTAATAGAAAAAATAACTTGATCTGAATCCAGCCATCATAAGCCATCATTTCCAAATCTCGGCTTTCATGAATTGAATATACTTTGAGGTTTTAGAACTAAAAGCTGGCATGCCCCAAAAACAGACCATGTTGGAGTCTTGAGCTGGCAAAGCAGGAGCAAGTAGGGGGAAGAAGCTGGAGTAACTGGTGGAGAGTGGACGGGCACATGAACGGTGTTGTTTTGGTGTGAGACTGGAGCGGGCAGTGAGCTGTGAAGAAGGACGGAGCCAAGTTACAACTAAGAAAATCTTTATAAAAGGGCCAGGAGTTGCTACCACACCGGTGATGCAAACAGTTTGGCAGGAAGTGAGTGAAAGGAATATAAACACTGCAGCTTGATGAGTACTTGATTGAAGCCATGTGCGGCAGTCCTGGTGCCGGTGGAAGAAAGCCACACCCAGGGCTGCACACAAACACTGACCTACCTTCTCAGATTGTGCATCCTTGATTCCTTTCCTCACCTCATCTCCATGTGTGTTAGTCCCTCTCATCAAAGACTCAGTAGTGGAAGAGATGCAAGGAGAGAGGAGTCGAGCTTTAGCACGTTTAACAAAACGAACTGTGCTAGCTTCAGAGACATCATTTTAAAGTGATTCAGGTGAATCTATTAAATATGACGTGCGGCTCATCTACACCATCTACCACTGCGAGTAGCACTGTTCATGTCTGAATATAATTAGGCCTGCCATGAATGAAATTCACAGCGTGGCTAATTGTGACAAGAAGATTGAGCTGTGATAAATTCATGTTCTTAATTTATAAAACACACATATGGCCTCGACACACAAACAGTGAAGGGCAGACAGTTTGATTACACAGCTGATCATCTTAAATACCTGAAACAGCTCATGAATACATATCTGCAGAGTCCCCCTCTCACCGTGGTTTTTAGATGCAGCTTTTTCCATTTGCAATATGATACAGATGCCTTGCCTTCAAGTATCAGTCAATACTAGTGCTGAACTAGTTCCAGTTTAATGAGTTATGAAATATTGTTAGGAGTTAGGAGATACTCTAACAATGTATCCCTAGTTTGTGTATATTGTGCAAAGGGTGTTATCCTTAAGGATGGCACACTGAGACTGATTTCTGGCTGGACACGGCACGCAATAGGATAGAGAAAAGAAACAAAGCTCATGAACATAGAAAAGGAGAAGAGAGAGAGACAGAGGCAAAAAAAGTAGGGCAGCACTGCAGGCATGGGCTGCATAGCAGTGTACAGCAGTACCTCTTTTACTTTAGATCAATATTTCATGTTATGTTCTTTAATAAAGCAAACAAATAAAAATAGAAATGATCCTGTGAAGTCTCAATAAAAACACATTAAGCCACCTGTTGGGTGAACACCACATGAATAAAACATTTCTGTCCGTGAATGATGGCTGGAGCAATATGATTCAAACCAAAGACATTTCTTTGTGTGATTTATTTCTCCCTACAGATGGCCTCCCTGGAACAGCGCCCCTAGCGCTTTCCCCCGTGCTCAGAACAGCACAACCCCTGGCATCCTTGGCGACCCCTACCACGCCGTCGCCAGCACCTGTGGCCTCGCTGACAGTGCCGAGCAGCACGGCGGCCGCAGCCCCAGAGACTACCTCAGCTGCTGGGGGAGACGAGGGGCACTCGAAGCTAGATTCCCCGTCAGAACCCGACCTCCCGGAGCCCGATGCCGAACCCGAAGCGGAGACAGACGCAGAAACGGAGGAGGAGAAAGCTCGCCGTCTTCTCTACTGCTCCCTCTGCAAAGTGGCAGTCAACTCCGCGTCACAGCTGGAGGCTCACAATAGCGGTGAGAGACGTGTGCCAAGATTTGCCGCAAACGTGGAGAGTTTGAGTGGATGACAGACCTTTTTTTTCTCCCCCAAACTTGAAACAAAACAACAAAAGTAAGGTTGGCTCTGCTGTACGAATGAGGCGTTTACCTGCTGGTTGTGTTTTTCTCAGTGAACACGGACTCTGCATGATTGTTTCATTGCTGGGTTCCTTCAGTGTTCAAGCGTTTGTTTGTCGTTATTGTAGAGTTATCTCCGCTGTCTTCAGCAATCATTCCGGGGCTTGAAAAAAAACACAATTCTTCAATTATCCTTCTGTAGTTTCCATAGGAACCTTTTATCAAACTTTAATCAGGTATTGTGAGACATCCTTGCTTTTGAAAACAAAGCAGTCATTGTTTCAAACAAATTTCTCATACTGCATTCACACACAAACACACAGACACAACACAGGGAAATGACAGTACACTGAGTCATCTTTGCTTTCAGTCTGAGGTTGTTCCTCTGCTTCTGCCTGCGATATCTTTGTTTTAAACATTGACTTTTTCATTAAAGTTTCAACAACATAAAACAGTCAAATAAAGATTTCTAAACAGTTTCTCCACCATGAAAACACCGAACACTTACTGAAATACTCATCGGGCAGCTGGATTTCACAAGTGACCACAAAGCTCTACACGAATTCACACAAATCAAGCATCTTCATTACAGAGTATTTGGTCATCTCATAAACATTCGACCAGCTTTGCAGCCCATTGTTGTCAACAGTATTTTTAAGCAGTTGTAAAAGCTAAAATATTCCGTTTGCTTTTGATTAAGGAAAAGTCCGTCTTTGGGTTCAGTGCTTGAGTTCAATTGGCAGTGACAGTTTTGCATAAACTTGGATCTCCTTCTTTTAGCTCTTCAACCTGTTGGATTACACCACGGAGCTACAAGAGCTGGACCTAAATATATCTGGATTAAACGAATGGCTTTCAAATAGCGGTTGCATCGTTTGCCAGAAGTTTGCCCAAAAATCATTTCAATTTGAAATGTAGTGATTTCCTGCTGAATAATGAACAGCTTAACATGCTAATTTACTGCATAAGTGCCCCATATTAGTGACATCTGTGTTGATGACTTGAGCTTCTGTTTGAGTGAAACTGAAACAAGTTCAGAAGAGTTTTTGGTTGAACCAGTGAACCAGTCTTGGCCCTTGTAGCTAAGTGCTCGGGGAGGTATCGTTCCAGGGAGTGACGTACAACCGGGCCCTTACTCTCTAGCCCTGAGGAGTATTTGGTCAAAAGGTCAACTTTCAGTGCGTTTAATAGGACTGTTCACTTACTTTGATCTGTGACATAAGGATAATATAAAAGTTGACCCCTTTTCCTCAGGTGGCCTCTGTTGAGTCAGATTCATGTACTGACCAAACTGCTTCCTGTTTGAACCTGCAGGTACGAAGCACAAGACGATGCTCGAGGCCAGGAGCGGTGTGGGTTCCATCAAGTCTTTTCCTCGAGCAGGAGTCAAAAGCAAACTGGCTACATCCTCCAAATCATCCACAGGCCTGCAGAACAAAACGTTTTACTGTGAGACATGTGACGTGCACGTCAACTCAGAGACTCAGCTAAAACAGGTGAGAGATATAAACGGAGCCCGAGACACTCGCTCAGTAGTAAACTGGAAAATGGATTTCTGTGTAAAATTGATCACAAGATCTTATTAAACAAGCAAAGCCGGATACGGATTAGACTGACATTAAATCAAAATTTTTATAATAATATGGCATTTTACTCATCATGTTCATCGTGCATTATAAATATCAAAGAAAATTAAAAGTCATCAACGTCTTTTTTTTATTATTCAGTGAATCATTTGGCTTTTGAGGGAGCAGTCTCGAAATATTCTAATTTGTGAAAGGATTGATTTTATTTCCATATCTGTCAAACACATTCCCTGCATTTGGAAATGGAAATAAAACCCAGTGCATGACATACAATGAAACTTAGCTTCATATTTTCATTGCTATTATTAAAAAAAGGTCTGTTTGGAGGTTTACCACTTTCTTTAATGCCATTGTGACTTTATTAGATCAGACTGGGGGAGGATATATAATAAGTTAAAGTAAAAACAATATGTTTGATTGAATAAATGTGTATCCAAATGAGTCATTTCACAGTTTAGGGGAAAGGAGGATGGCTAGACTGGAAAACTGACACAAACATTAGAACTTGTAAGTGCAATTTTTCTATGACTGCCTTTCACTAAGGGTACCACAGTGGTATTGTGGTTAGTGTCAGTGGTTTGACTCTCCTCGTCAGTTTGTTGTGCGTAGCTTCCATTTTCTCCTTGTGCCTACAGTGTCATATGGACTGTTGAAGATCTGAAACACAGAATGCAGATAATGCAAACAAAAACCAAACTACTTTCAGCTGAAAAAAGGTCAAAGACACAACAGAAGAGCAGAAAATCCTGGAAGATAAACACAAGAACTCAGATTATAAATAGTAAGCAAGGTAGCATGGAGAAGCATTCGCAGACAGCTCGACAAGGACAAAAGGAAACAAGGCTTTACATACAGTACACAGCAGACTAATTACTCATGAGAAACAGGAGGGAGAGGAAAACAGGTGATCACAATTAACAACAGGATAAAACAGTCAGGGAATCAGGGGAAGACAGAAAGGAAGCAAAAGTGACACCAACCAAAGCAGACATGAATACCAACTCTAAACAAAGATATACGAGGACGGGAAACAAACACAGTACAAACACATCTCATAAACACAGTATGAGAGGGAGAAACTCTGGGAAAACTGCGACTATAAAATAATTACCATTGGCATCTCAGACTTAAGAAACCGAGATGGTCATTGGGCCTTGACACCATCTGCTACTGCACTGCAGGCTGACGCATGAAGTCTGTGTTACAGTTGGTGCAAATCAATTGGGAGGTCCTGGTTTAGGTGGTTGCCACAGGGCGCATCCTCTCTGCAGTGACCTGACCTCTCCAAAGATCACCAGGCAGCGGAAGAGCTTTTCCTTTGTCCTTCTTAAAACATAGCTTGGGATGACTGACTTTTTATGGTGCTCTGAGCTAGCTGTCCACAGCTAGCTTCTTATCCTCCATGTGACAAACATACCCCAACCAACACAGGCAGCGTTGGTTCAACAAGCAGAATGTGCTTGGCTGTTTCAGGGTGTCTTGGTGTGAAATGCAGTCCTGTCATCTACCAATCTTAAACCTGAATATATTAAATAACAAGTCCTTGTTTGGTTAATTGGTGATCTTTAACTTGGCCGCAGGTGTGAGTGTCTGTTTTTCAGTGCCATCTGAGACTGCAGATGAAGGCAGGAAAGCACAGTACACTACATTATTATTTTAAACATATTACTATAAAACTTGCAGTTACCTGCAGCTGCTGGGAGAACAAATTCATCCTCGCCTCGAGATATGAACCTGCCGCTTATGGATGTTTCTTTCAGTTGAGGATTATTTTATTATTATTCTGTGATGTTTGAATGTCTGAATCTGAAAAATGGTATTTTGTTCCTCTTTGAAAACGAACTTATATAAGGTCACGTACGAGTCAGACTGGATTTTAAGAGCAACTAGTAATGAGTTTTGCCTTTATTCCTGTTGGATATCTGTCTGAGGTCTTTATGAATACGGAAATCCTTAAAAAATTTTATAAAAAAAGCTGGTTAAAGTGTGCGGTCAAGGAGTTGCCTGTTTTAATTTTAGATTAAGTGAGGTACGATAAGAGGTGACAAAGATGCAACTGTGACTGAAATAGCTTCGTGTGTATCTTTATAGCTCCTGCGGGACGCTGTGCAAATCTTCTTTTCTTGTAGTGCTGATCATTCTGTCATGTGGGGAACGTCTTCTACAGTAGCTGAAGACCACTCTGTTTAGTCTGAGCTAACCTCGAGTTCTCTCCCTGAAGACAGACGGGATTTGTATGAATTTTTCATGCGAGGACTTTTGCTGAGTACTTCTGAACAGCAGCAATTCTCTGTGAAAAGAATCCAGCATGAAACATTTTAGTTAGAGCTGAAAGCAGAAGAAAAGTATGATTGTTAAGCCCACTGCAAGGACTTGTGAAATTTAGACACAGCCAGAAATTTTCCTTTTGTTGTCAGCATGTACCCACTCTGAATTTGCTGGCTTTAGGTCAGACTGTAATTCTGTCTTCTGTTTTATTGGTTTATTCAGATCTGGCCCGAATCTCCAAGGGTTTCAAAATGAATTGTATTTAACAATGGGATATACTGTGGCATTTAGTAAAAAGCTCTGCAGTGTAACTTGCAGCGATAGAAGTGCAGACATTTTCACCACAGGTGTGAAAACCATAAAGCTGTAAGATCTTTTGCCATGAGTCAAGAGGTATGTTTTTGGTTATTGTACCTCCTTTTCTGTTCCCCGAGTGATGCCTCCCAATCTATTTTCATTTGACTGTTTCTGTACAAGTACAAACCATGTTCACATTAACAGATTGGTGCACACATTCAAAACACTTTACCACATTTGCACATTTTATTGCTGCGGTACTGCAGTTTTAGGGTAAGAGGCTGTCTCAGACAGATTGTTATGAAACTGAATGTGGATATTTTTCAGTAGAGCATGAAGAGGACTCCCTGCTCTGTGTGTTGGAGGTGGTTTAATGATTAAGTCAGAAAAACAAATGACTTAATAGTCATTTTAATATTGGAATAACCGCAGTAAAAGGACAACATTAAAGTGTGACTCGTTTTGAATCTGTCTCTCATTTCCAGCACATCAGCAGCCGGCGTCATAAAGACCGAGCAGCAGGTAAACCAGCCAAACCGAAATATAGCCCCTACAGCAAACCACAGAAAGGCCAGACCAAGCAGCCGGTGAGTCACTGCACACCTCTGTTATCTTATCAGCAACACGGGTCCAGACTGCTGCGTTACAAAGCAGGATTTAGCCAGATTTAGCCCTGGGTTTTTTAGCAGAGATACACCAACTTCAATTTTCTGGGCCGATCCTAAATTTAGGAAATATAACTTACAGCGTACACCTTTCATTTCTTTGTGGGAATTTCTAATTTATATTCACAGTAAAACACTAATCATGTGATAACATATCAGTTTTTCTCCATTTGTGCTCCAGGTTAGAGGAACTTTTATCATTTTTACTCAAACAAATCTCGGTATAAACTGATTCTGGTTAATAGTCAGAGCAGAAAAGAAGTAACTGCAACTACCTGATCTAACATGCTTTACATGTTTGTCTCATAATGCTACTCTGTGGTGGTGTTATTGACTGATAAGAGTTACAGTTGATAAATGGTGAATAACACTTACTGTACCTGAAATTACTGGAATACAAATAAAGGAAGTCTTCTACAAGCAGACGCAGGTCGAGCTGTAGAAACTGAATGTTTCTGCCTTGACGTTAACAGACTATTATGTATTACATGTGTTTTATGGAATATCTGTGTGCCATTCATTTTTTTTGTATCGATTTAGGTGTTTACACGGCACATTACTACCAAGCGTAACAATGGCAGGTTGCAGCAATCAAAGCTCAGCTTATAGACCGATACATGTGACCCTGACCAACCGAGCTTTGTGTTAACAACCCAGTTTGAGATTGTGGTTACCACAACGGCGGTTATCAGCTTGCTTTGTTAATCCACCTTAAAAAAAGTTGTGCTTGTCGTGTCATTTCAGTCTCTGTAAAAATGGACTGAAGTGTTGCTTGCTTTGGACATAGAGGAAAAAGTGATGCAGATCTTTAAATATATATATATATATATATATATATATATATATATATATATATATATATATCCATCCATCCATCCATCTTCATCCGCGGCCGGGTCGCGGGGGCAGCAGCCTAAGCAAAGAGGCCCAGACCTCCCTCTCCCCAGCCACCTCCTCCAGCTTATCCGGGGGAATACCAAGGCGTTCCCAGGCCAGCCGAGAGATATAATCTCTCCAGCGTGTCCTGGGTCTGCCCCGGGGCCTCCTCCCGGTGGGACATGCCTGGAACACCTCACCCAGGAGGCGCCCAGGGGGCATCCTTGTCAGATGCCCGAACCACCTCAGCTGGCTCCTTTCGATGTGGAGCAGCAGCTGCTCTACTCTGAGCCCCTCCCGGATGGCCGAACTTCTCACCCTATCTCTAAGGGAGAGGCCAGCCACCCTTCGGAGGAAGCTCATTTCTGCCGCTTGTATCCGCGATCTCGTTCTTTCGGTCACTACCCACAGCTCGTGGCCATAGGTGAGGGTAGGGACGTAGATCGACCGGTAAATTGAGAGCTTCGCTTTTACACTCAGCTCCCTCTTCACCACGACGGACCGGTGCAGCGTCCGCATTACTGCAGCTGCAGCCCCAATCCGTCTGTCGATCTCCGGCTCTATATATATATATATATATATATATATATATATATATATATATATATATATATAAGGGGTGCAACGATACACAAAATTCACGGTTCGGTTCGATACTTTGGTGTCACGGTTCAATATTTTTTTGATACAAAAAAAATGTTCATGCCTTTTTAATTTGTCATTTATTCTGCATATATTATTATAAATATATATTTTAACTCAAAAGTACAGTTTTTAAATTTAATGTTGCTGAAACAACAAAGTAATAAAAAAATAAATCTAGCTGATCGAGGAATCACTCATCTTTGGAAAAGAGTTTATTACAGAGAAATGGCTCTTTCCAAAATAAAAGCTATACTATACGCTTCTTCTGGGGTATATTCTCAGCAGCATATTAAACATATCAGGTCCCCATAAGGAGAATCACGTGCTAACGGCTGTCTAAATGACTCGGGTAAAGTTAGTAGCATGCGTGCTTGTTGTTTTTGTCTGCTTCCACTTGTCTTTGCACTAGGATGATGTCAGCTTAAATGAGCAGTCATATTCGTTTGTTCCCACTAGTGCTGTCAGCGTTAATCTCGTTGAAATGACGTCAACGCCACAACACGGCAAATCTCCGTTAACGCCCTGTGCGGGGCTGGACGGCCAACACCTTAACGAGCTAACTGCGCTAACACACTAGTTCCCACGCATGTGATTTAGCATTAACTTAACTTCTGTCTCGCTAGCTTGCCCTGCGCTCAGTGAATCTGCGTTCGACTACTCCGCCTAGGCTGCACTGTCGAGCGCAGATCCACTGAGCGCTTAACACAGACAGCATCGTCAGAAGGAAGAGCGCATGGCAAGCCAGCGAGACAGAAGTTAAGCTCTCCTTGCAAAATGACAAATTGAACCTCCCCCACCCTCATTCAGATCTGGCGTTTGGAATTATTTTGGTTTTCATGTGACGTATGACTCTGAAGGTAAGCGCATCATGGACTAAAGTAAAACAGTATGTTGAATGTGCCACGCAATGCTCAATTACATGGGTGGGAACTAGTGTGTTAGCGCAGTTAGCTCGTTAACGTGTTGGCCGTCTAGCCCCACGATCAGGGGTAGCTCGTTAAAGGAGATTGCCGTGTTGTGGCGTTAACGTCATTTCAACGAGATTAACGCTGACAGCACTAGTGGGAACACAACGAATATGACTGCACATTTATGCAGACATCATCCTAGTGCAAAGACAAGTGGAAGCAGACAAAAACAACAAGCATGCATGCTACAAACTTTACCCGAGTCATTTAGACAGCCGTTAGCACATGATTCTCCTTATGGGGACCTGATATGTTTAATATTGTGGCGAGCTCAGACAAGGAGGAGACGGAGGTGTTGTTTCGTCTTGCTTCCCGTGAGCTAGCCAGGGAGCACAGCCGTTTATCGACATCTGCAGAAGAACACTGCCGCTAGCTAACTGCTCAGCGCGGCAACCGCACAGCAACAACAACAACACACAGAGCGCCCTCTGACCCCGGAAGGACACACCGTCGCAGCGAGAGGGCGTCACCCGTCACTATGGCAACATAAACAAAACATAACTGTACAAACAGAACCCCGAACAGCCCTGACCCGCTACAATATGCTGCTGAGAATATAGCCCAGAAGAAGCGTATAGTATAGCTTTTATTTTGGAAAGAGCCATTTCTCTGTAATAAACTCTCTTTTCCAAAGATGAGTGATTCCTCAATCAGATACAGGGCTCACAAAATCGCTAGCCCGACGTCCCGGGGCTAGCGATTTTTCCAGTCGGGCTACCAAAATCTATCTCTGCCCTGCCCATCGAGCTATTGTAGGAAGGAAAAATATATGTCAATGCTTTTGCATTCTTTCAGAAATGTAGCTGGGTAATTATGTCGTTGGCATCGGTGAGCCACTGTCAATATGTGACATATTGAAATCGCGTTTGAATTTGCGCTTGTTTTTTTGCTTTCACTTTGCAATCGCGCAAACTGTGTATAGAGAGCTACAGCACTGATCTGTGAGTGATGATAATTTGCGCACCAATTCCTCTGACATCGTCTCATCAATCGTTAGCTTACTATGCAAACATGACAAGTGAAATCTCCCGCAGCAAGCTTAAACATACGAGAGGTTGATCGCGCAGAGAATTGCTGAGCTTATGTGTGTGTGTGTAAAAGCAGCAGGGTATATATTTTAGTTCTGCTGAGCCAAATAAGACAGGTCAGGGTGAAGAAGTGACAGCCAAAGAAAAGCTTACCACAAAACGGAAAAGTTATGACAAATCAGACTATAAGGCAAAAAGAAAGTGCAGCTTTATGGTTTCATGGACAAAAGAATTTCTGTGGCTGCAATATGACAAGCTAAATAACCAGGGCTGCACATAAGTGGTCCGCAGGTGCGCATTCGCTGTCAAAATAAAAAACGCGCACAAGATAAGAAGTTGCAACGGGTGTTTGCGTACATAAGATTTTCAGGAGGAGGACAGACATTTGTTTAGAACTCTTAAAGATGTCGAAGAAGCTCCTTTAAGCAATTACTGTGATGTTCCTCCACCTCCAAAGAAATGTCAGAAGGAGTCCGAACCACAAAAGAAGCGCGTATTCTCGGAAAAGTGATTGCAGGAGGTGAGCTGGCTTCAAACAAATGATGAACGCACAGAGATGTGGTGCGGAATGTGCCGTGAAAATCCCGCTCTAGCGGACAAAAACAGCCTTTTATATGGACGCAAACGCGCATTGCAACTTCTTATCTGGTGCGCGTCTTTTATTTTGACAGCGAATGCGCACATGCGGACCACTTATGTGCACCCGTGTAAATAACATAATGTTCTGCCGGGTGTGTTGTTGGTTTTCTCTCGATTTCTGAGTCCACAAGCGCCTTTGTTACTGGGACCAGTCATTTTAAGAAAGGCCCCCATTAGAACCCATGAGAAATGCAAGAAATGCATTATTGCTCAGTCTGCAATATCTTTCCCAGAACAAACACCAATTGCAAATAACATACTAAAAATAAACCTGAAAAATCTGTTTAGAACAGCGTACTATGTTGCAAAGAGTGAACTACCGCTGGCAAAATTTAGCAGTCTTTGCAAACTTCAAAAAGCAAATGGCCTCGATCTTGGTTCCACTTGTCTCTTACCCGTGACTTCAGTGGAAATTTCAAATTCAGGATCTGACACAGACTGATTCAAGTCCTACACAGTTCTTACAAGTTCATAGAAATTTCTTTTCAATTAGAACCAAGTATTTGAGTTGATGATTGTAATTTTTATACAATGTTGTAATTTGTTTTTCAACAATTTTTTGATTAATGTTTTGTTTCCTTTACAATATTATACTTTAATGTATAATATTGTAAAGGAAACAAAACATCAATCAAAAAATTGCTCTCTTTTTTATTCGGGCTAGATGTATATATGTATATAGATGTGTGTGTGTGTGTGTGTATATATATATATATATATATATGTGTATATATATAATGTGTGTGTGTGTGTGTATATATATATATATATATATATATATATATATATATATATATATATATATATATAAAAAGAAGGAAATCGAGTCGTGCTGGCAGAAAATGGTTAATCCTGTGAATTCACAAGTTAATATATGGATTTTGCCACTGTCAGTGCTGCTGTTTAATATGCAGCTATCATGTATCAGAAATAAAGGTGTGAAAGCTACAAAGTGCGTTCAGGTCTGACGCACTCCTTTAGCCCAATGACAAAGGTGTCAAAACACTTCATCTAGTTTTTCACAAGATTAAAGTGAAATAAATGTTATTGACTGAATGTTCTCTGCAACAAATAATAGACTAATTGATTTTTCTAATCTGTGCTCTTGTGGCTGCGACTTCAGCAGCATAGAACAGACGTGGCAGCAGATTGGGAATTTTCTGCATCACCAACCGAATGCATGCAAATTCCAGACAGTTTGTGCTGCTCAGATTTTACTGCATGGCTTTATTTAGCAGTGTTACTAACGGCAGCCCATCAAGCTCCCTGTAAAATAAAAAAAAAACATATTGCACAAAACTATGAGCAGAACCCGCTCTTGACCATGTCACATGCTTAACATAGGTCACCATGGCGACCTAGCCAGGCAAATAAATAAAGCTGTTATCGTGAAATCTCTGGCTTTGGGCTCAGCACACCTTACTACCCCATTAATCTCCAACTAACCCCTCGGGGTATGTTGATCCTGCTTTGTTAGAAAGGCCATCGGTATCAACACAACAGGCAAAGTGACTCCCAGCTAATGGGCTCCTGGAAGACCGACTCATCAACCCACGAGCAGCACTTTGTAGATCCTTTGTCTTTCTCTCCTTTTCTAACCTCTTCCAGGTGCTGCAGCTTCTTGTTGTCGTACTTTGTTTTTGATTAAGCATGCTCAGTCCACTCGACGGTTCCTGTTTCAGTAAAATGTCAGCTCTCATAACAGGATCACCCCTTATCCAGCTTTTATTAAAAACCTGTGACAGTGTGCGATGCCATTTAATTTGAAAACTTGATATTTTATTGACAAAAATGGCACGGCTGAAGGCTTTTCTGAGCCAGCGTGCTGGAGGTGGAAGGCAGGCTCGCGTTGAACGCTGTTTAGACTTGATTGTAAATGTCAGTTTTAACTTATTTGGAGTGCCCCAGACTGTGGTCTTCAGCATCACAGCAGTTCATATTAGAGTCAGGCAAGCTGACAAACCGCAGAGTAAGAGAAATGCACTGAAAAGAAAACTTTCAAGTACTTTCTTGAGGTCATTGTTTAACTTTCTGGCATTTTGTAGAAAACTCGATCTCTCTCGCACTCCCAGCGAGTTGAGACAACTGCTAAAGGATTTTTGAGTGTCATATGACACATGATTAGCAGCATGCAATAATGAGCCCTATGGAATCAAAGTGGGGAAGATAAAGGACAGCCGAACTTTTCATCTTACAAAAGAGGCACCAGAAAAGCGCATTCATCACACCCACTGTTTGCTGAGACGAAGCATGGGGGTTACCAGTGTGGGGGAAATGACTTTTTCTGAAACCCATCATTGACTGAGTTAACGGAGAGGAGCTTCTCTGATGAGCACAGGGTAAAGAATGCATCCCACAGGGCTTCGGTGCCTGAATCAGTGATTGATAATCCATGACAAGTGCTGCCATACTGGTGCCATGAGAATACTGATACAGAAGATTAAGCCAGATAACTTTGGTGACCTTTAAACCCTTTTTTTAGGCTTTTCTTGGAGGTCAGACACTGTTTGTGTCCCTGTCACATCATGAGTTTTATATTCTGTCTTTAATTCCATTTTTTAGTCATTTTCCTTCTCTGTTAAAACTGTGAGAGTATATTATTAAAGCAGTTATCTCATTTTTGGACATAATCTCGATTATACGAAACACTGCCACTGAATTATTCTCATTATTAGGTCTGCAGAACTGGTTAGTAAGTTGAATAGGTTGAGTTGAAGATAACACGGCTCAACAATATTGGACACACTCTCATCTCAGCTGTGGCAAATGCCAAAACTGTTTCAATTAGCAGCTGATTTCTGACACCTGTTTGATGCCCCATTGAAGTCTCTTGCCTCATCTCACAGCCTTAGCAATGCTGTCAGTTTTCTGCTTATATGCATTTTATTTACTACAGTTAAGTTTATCCCAGTTTAGAGTTTGAGTATGTTGCAGACACCACAGCACATCATCTGCCTCTGTCTCACCCACTCTGCTTGTTCTCCATCGCTGTAGCTCCATGACCCTTCCTTGCTCCATAATTAATGTCCTTTGCCCAACATAGTTGCTCTCCCTGCTCAGTATCTGCTCAGACCATCTCAGCTTTGCCTCTCTAACTTTAAATCCAAACCGCTCGACCTGAGCTGCCCCTCTGATACTCTCATTTCTGAAAATCCTGTCTCTCCTTGTCGTTCAAACTAGAATCTTAGCATCTTCAACTCCAGCTACTTCAGCTCTGCCTCCTGGCAGCAGAGCAGCGGATTTTACAAAGGAAGATAAAACTGGAATATTAGAAAAATATAAGGAGCTTAAACACAGGATACAGACTGGAAGTAGCACAGCGGCTGTAGAGAGAACAGCGGTGTGAGCGTGTGAGAGGAAAAGCACTGCACATTTAGTTTATTTAGCCTATTGCTGTATGAATGTGTGAGACCTTTAAACAGTTTGGTCAGTGATACTGGAAGAGCTCTATTAGCTTAATAACGTTTACCCCATTCTAAGCCACAAAAGAAATCCAGCATAAATGCAGAATGTGGAAGTTATCAATATCACAACTCTATCATTAAACTTTGGGAGAATCTGATGAATTAATATTGAATATTTCATTATATAATTAGACTTTAGTCAATGTGCAAATTCAGGAGGTGCAAATAGATGTCCAGCTTTAGGATCACGTTCATGCTTATCCAACAAAAAATAGTTCCCAGCCAACAGAGGAAAAAATATCAAGGAATAAATTTTTACTTTTTTTCATCTGGGAAAAAAAACGTCCACTATCCATGCAGAGCTCTGAGAATTGATGCTATTTTCTGGAGAACTGATAGTCAATAGGTCATGATTTCATATCTATTGATCACTAATCTGGAATGTGACTTGGGGCTGGAACCCCCTTCTATTACAGGAAATCTCACGTTAACCCTGAAGTTACCTGGAGAAGATAAAATCCTGTTTCATAATAAAGGCCTCTGGTCTCACAACCAACCTGTAAACAGAAACTTAAGCAGGAAAAAGTAAATTTAATATGTTCAGTGAGCAAATACAAAGAGTTTCTGATGTGGTATGCAGGACCTATTTTAATTATCCAGCAGTTGAATAAAATGTTTGAACGTTGTAAAATGTGGGTCCAAGCAGACCGAGCAGGATTGGTAGTTTGTCTAATTTACAAACAGCAAAACTTGTCTTGATTTTAGCAGTTTAATTTAGATTTATGCTCCTGTCCTGGAAACTATTTGCTCTAACTTTAGATCACATTCAATAACCAAAAGCCATCTTGTTTTTTTTAAAATGAAAGAATATTACATTCTTGTATCGCTGTGAAAACGTAACATACTAGGAATTGTATCCTGCCTGGTTTAGAGTATACGTTTACTTTGTGTGACAGCTTTGCAGAGATGTCTTGATTGTACCGTTCCCTTGCTCTCTCTATCCTGTGCACATATAAGGCTGTATTAACTGTTTTTTCCCCTGTCTCCACCAGATAAAATTGATTTTGGGGAAGGAGCGCCAGTGTCACCCTCTGACCACACAGATCATACCCGCTCACCTGGCGGCAGTGGCAGCAGCTGCCGCAGCCATCGGCAACTCTTTCACGCACCGCACGAACAGCGCCACTAATCACACCCCGACCCCTGCGCTCTTTCAGACACAAACCCTGCCTGCTGCACTGCTCCGCCCAGCCCCCGGGCCTGTCAGGACCTCCCATCCACAAGTCCTATTTGCCCCTTATTGACCCGTTCGACCTAGCTGGAGCTACTCTGCCTCTGCTCAAGGAACTGACCATACGGGTCACCCAGACCAGACCAGGAGTGCTTTCGGCAAACGTACTCCTTCTATGCATCCAGAATACTGAACATCATCGTGTCATTATCGGACCTGTACTGTTTCTCACCTCTCCTCATGTGGATTAACCTCCATTCAGAGCATCGGGTGCTTTCTCATGCTGGATTTATTTCTCTAATCTCACTGGACTTTACATGCTTTCTGTGCCATCCTGCTGCCCATGGCTCATGCCTAGACCCCGGACTTGAACCTACATTGTACCGCAATAATATATAAGACTAACCCCGTGAACTATGCAGTGTCATTATTTCATGAAGCGAGGCGCCGTTTGAGCTAAAATATGGTGGGGATATGCTTTCTGTAAAGATGCAGCGTGGCACTTAGATCACTGCTTTGGTGGAGGATTACTGTCACTCATAATTTAAAAGGTTGTTACAAATTGTAGGAGTGAGCAAAGCCCTCCTCTGTTCCTGTATGCACTTTAAGCCCCTCCTCCGTTGATGTCTACATTAGATGGTTAGACTATGTTAGATGGTTAGTATATGTTGTACTGTGTTTTTTGTATCCGTTCTTGCATAAGTGTGTGTGTGTGTGTGTGTGTGTGTGTGTGTGTGTGTGTGTGTGTGTGTGTGTGTGTGTGTGTGCACGCGCACGCACGTGTGTGTGTGAGAGAGAGAGAGAGAGAGAGAAAGCTTTCCATCCACCATAAGCCATCCCAGTCGATATCCAGCACACATTGTCACTGACCATGTCTCGGGCCAGAGGGACCACAAAGGCTTGTCTGTGTTAACTGTCAATGTGTAAAAGGTGAACAGTTTAAAATAAAAGAGCCCTAATTTGTTAATGCTGGTGGCCATGACCAATTCATTGGATAAAATCACAGTTACAGTCATAGTATTCATATGAGCTTACAACATTGAGTTACATCAGCAAGTTCTGAATAATTCTTAACAATATTTGATCAACCAGTGTACAGCTGTGTAATTTCAATAATATTCATCCAGTTTTCAAACATTTCTAAAGAACACCACTAAAGTGAAAAGAAGATTATTTCCATGTGCAATAATTTATATGTGCTGCTATGGCTCTGTTCTGAGACCTTCCAGGCCTTCCACACGCATACGAGCATAATGGGATTCTCACATGGAAAGTGTCACGAGCATTTAATTCATTTTTAATAAAAAGCAGGCGGGTGAGATGGGTGGTGCTAGAGCCAGCGGGCGTGGTCCTGAAAGAGACTTGCTGTGTCGAGAACACGCCCACCCACGTTGAAGATCAAGAATATTGGATATTCGAGTTGGAGATCATGCTAAACTTCAAGGTGACAAAATGGGGAAAATGTAATTCTGGCTCTGGCAGAACAGCCACTGCCGTATAGTGCACATATTAAAATTTACAGGGACATAAAGAGGTTATTTATGATGGTGTTGGAGAAACCTGAAAAACAGCGAACAGTTTTCAAGGAACAAAGTAGGAAATGCAACTATTTCATGTTGTCAAACTCAACAGCGATGCTAAGTTGGTTCCATCTTGCAGCTGACTGATGCTTGCGAGATAAATGGTGTCAAGCAGTCTGGCTGCAGTGGAATTCTATGTGAAAAGTGTGCGAGGCTTGGAGAGCATAGAAGATCCAAACACATCATGAAGAAGATGAGCAGGATTGCAAAGTGACTTTCAGATGCCGCAGCAACTGTAGGCCCGGTAAAACAGCTTAAATAGTATGCTTTGAATTAAATTTACCAACAAAAAATATTCTACCTGAGCCTTGAGCTGATGTGGGTTGGAAATAAATGTCATCACCTATCTGTTGGGATTTTGGGCTAAGCTTCACTTTGTGGCTTTTTTAAACTAATTCTACGCTTTATTTTAATCTATTCTGAGCAAAAGTCAAGTTCAGAACACACGATCTAGAGACAGCAAAAATGAGTAAATGGAAATCCCAAATCACTGTACCTAAAAAACAAACACCACATATATACTCTGGTGCAATGAAGGATATTCACTCTATTATTGTTTAGTTTTTGCAAGGTTTGGATACACAGAGCGACAGTAGTGCACATGCATACACAGTCAGAATACAAAAATCAAACTGAAAACATAGAATTGAAATTCATCGCAGAGCACCATCCCCACAAAAACCAAATATGTTTCTGAAGAATGTTTGCTCAACTTATTTGTAGCATAGAGTGTTACTGCAGACACATATCTATAATCCTGAGGGTAAATATGCTACCAGCACATTTGCATTCTGCTGAAATATCAGAAATATAATGTTGCTTTTTTCCAGGGTTAGCGAGCACAGTTGATTTATTTTTAAGTGACATGAAACTTATTAATTCAGTGCAAAAATTTGCCCAAACAGGCTGCTATGGTGTGACTGACAGATGATTAATTGGACTAGTAATACAGCAAAGCTCATGATCTTGATAATTAGCTGAATGTAGTTATGTAAAGTCCAGCCAGTCAGGCACAGAGTCATTTCTTGTCATTTAAAATGGAAAACTTTAAAACTTTGAAACTGTAGTCCAGATAAAATGCTAATGAAACATTGGTGAGTTTAGGACGTGTTAAGCAAAGTATCCACAATGCAATTTCTTGGTTAGTCCAGAGGTGCCCAAGGATCTTGGTGATGCTGTTGGCTGCGATCATACTGTGAATGAGGGTAAAAATGATCACTGTCTGGAGTTAAAGGGAGCAATTAATGAAGTAATAACAAATAAATCAAATCAGGCAGTTTAATACATAACGATACAAACTGAGTTCCTTTTGTATGTGCTTCTACCCACACGTCCTTCTAAGTGATCTCATAGAGCTCAGAAAGTAAATTCATCTCATGGTCCCACCTGCAAGCTATACACACATCTGGTTTTTTCCTCTCATGCCTGATCTGTGTCCATTCAGTTGTCAATAAAGTTGTGCTCACTTCAGCATCTAGGTAGAGCACAGGAGCAAAAGCACAAAGTAATTTAACACGCAACTTTTCTCTCCGTAAGTATCGCCAAGCATATATTGCATAGCTCTGCATATGTTTTGCTAAAATGATCTGGTTATTTCACACATACACAGCAAACTGAATGATAATAATTTCATGCTATGTGAGAATAAGCCGTGTTCAGACACATATGTATGTGTTCTATGCACTGTGAAAAGTCACACTCAGGGATCAAACCACAAACCGTCCAATTAGCACACAACCTGCTCGACCGTCAGAGCCATCACAGCCTGGTTTCGCTCATACCGGGTTAGTTCAAGGGCGGCAGACGTCAGTTTGAATTTAAACTGATGATGCTCACAAGAAGTACTTGCCAATCGGAAAGTAGCCACGATAGCTCATGCAACATCTGCTTATATATCGTGAAATGTATTTGGCTAAATCCACAAAGAGAACTAAACCTCAGAGCCATCAGCCAATCTATGGGATCAGCACAGGTCAGCTGACTACAGCCTGTTCAGAGTCTGGGTGAATTGGAGCTCACAAGTTTGGTAGTTTTGAGATGACTCATTTTTTTCCTCACTGAAAACTGAACCGCTACCAGGATCTTATGGTTCCTCCACCTGCCAGAGCCCATTTTGAGCCCATGTCATTTGTAATGGTCTTGAGAACAAACAGCCCAAAACAACACCAAACAGACTGGATGTTTAAAAAAAAAAAAAAAAAAAAAGTTGAGTTGTAGCAGCAGGAGCTATGTTCGTATGATGTCATCGTAGTCTAGCATTCAGTAGAAATGATCATTGTACAGCCTACATGTACAAGTTTATTAGACCTATGCCACACAGAGCTCACAGTAAACTAAACAAAATTCTGAAGTCTTACTGTGTGTAGACACCTTAAGGGACTATTGTCAGCCATGAATAATTAGACATTTGGTACTCTCTAACCATTAGTGGCAGCAGGGCAGCAAATGTGGGAATGAGTCAAAATAAACTCGAGTGTGCGTGCTTATGGTAATGAAGGAATATGTCAGCCAGTGCAATGCTGTGGCTTACTGAGCTAAATCTCTCCGTTTGGACAAGACTTCTCCATCTTTATTCTCTAAGACGTTCTTAAAAGCCACAGTAACTGGCCATTAACATTTTTCTGCCAACATTAATCCGGTTCTGTCAAAATAAACAAGACAAATACATTTTACAGCGTGATAAAAACGAATGCATCCTTTAATAAAAACTCATATACGTGGCAGACAAGCATTAACAAGTGAGCGTGCAGAATTCACAGACAGCGTGGCATGCATGCACACACACCATAAATACACCAATGAGGTCTGACATCTCAAAGCCCCGATGGCTTTCTTCCATCCAAGAAACAAAATCACTGGCCAAAGCAGGGCTGAGAGCTTTAACATTTTGGAGAGACTGCAACTCACGACAACACCATAACTCTTGCACTAGGTATTAAAGTCAGTTGTTCAGTGTGTGAACTTTTCCATAGAACCATAAGCTCATTCGTTCACCCCTCGTTTGTAGCACATCTAGCCCCAAACTCCCTGACGCATGAAAACTGGCTCTCTACCCAGACGAGGGAGCTTCTTTTCACCAAAGCTCTGCTCGCCCTCCAAAACCAATACAGCAGGCCGCCCGAGGACCAGGCTGCTGCTCTGTGAGTTGAATCTCTGGCCACCGTCTCGCTTGCATTTAATCTCACTGGAGCGATGATCACAAACATCTGTAAGTGAGATGCTCAGCTTTTCTATCTGCTGTTCAAGAGAGCTATCAGCAGAAAACAGCGCCTGGCTCCTTCTCTGTCAGCGGGGAAAATGCTGCGAACAGCTGGCCGTCCAACCAAGCGAGCACTGGAATGTAGATTAGGTCTGAGTGCGACTCAGAAAAGAGAAAATCTGCTCTAGCTGATGACCAGATTGAAACCAAGTGAACCTTATCTAAGGCTTGTTTCAAGACAATGAATTCAATAATGAGCAACAAACAGTGACATGAAATGAATTTTTAATAATTCACTGCACACTCTATAATTAGCATGAAAATGGTAAAACAACATCCTCGGTATTTGTTTTTATCTAAGCTCTCGGCATCTATTTATTTTCATTTCTCATCAGGCTGAGGAAGTGAACCCAGCAACGGGATTGTTTTTATTTGTTGTTCAATGTCAGAAAAGAAAATGAGGACTAAGTAATCAACCAGTTTCTCCAGTTTTCTTACCTTTAAACTTTCTATAAAATATTATCTTTAATAAAACAATACATTACCAATAATTCCATTTTTACCAAACATTACATTTAATGTATCCCAAATGATCTTTTCTACACTAATTATTGCAGGAGACGTGTTTTATTTACTTTTGCACTTAATTTATAGTCGGCAAATTTAAACAGACCAAATTATTGAAAATAAAAGAAGCCACAAGATCAATAACCACTTTGTTGGGTACACCTTAGGTACATGCCTTCAGAACTGCCTCAATTCTTCATGGTGTTTTTCAGCAACGAGGTGCTGGAGACATTCCTCAGAGATTTAAATCCATGTTCAAGAAACCCGTTTGATCTGAGCTCTGTGACATGGTGCATTATCCTGCTGAAAGCAACCATCAGAAGATGGGTGCACTGTGGTCATAAAGGGATCTGCATGGTTACCAAGCCATCATGGCATTAAACAACGCTCAGCTAGAAATAAGGAGCCCAAAGTGTGCCATTCTTGGGATGGGTCCATACTTTAATGGTATTTGTCCAAACTCTGAATGTTTCAGTGGAAAAGGTCAAAGTCTTACATTGTCCAACTTTGATGAATCTGTGTGAACTGTAGCATCAGTTTGCTGTTCTTAGCTGACAGGAGCAGCACCTGGTGTGGTCTTTTGTAGCTCATCTGCCTCAAGATTCACCGTGTTGTGCATTCAGAGATGCTGTTCTGCATACCTTGACTATAAAAAGTGGTTCCTTGAGTTTCTATTGCCTTCCTATCAGCTCGACACAGTCTGGCCATTCTCCTCTGACCTCTGGCATCAATAAGGCATTTTTACCCAGAGAACTGCTGCTCACTGGATATTTTCTCCATTTCGGACCTTTCTCTGCAAACCCCAGTAATGGCTGTGTGGGAAAATCCCAGCAGTTCAGCACTTTCTGAAATGCTCAGACCAGCCCATCTGGCACCATCAGTCATGCCACGTTCTAAGTCACTTAAATCACTTTTCTTCCCCATTCTGATTCTCAGTTTGAATTTCATCCTGCATGTTTACATGCACTGCGTTACTAGATTAACAGATATTTAAGTAAATAAGCAGATGAACAAATGTACCTAATAAAGTGGCAGGTGACCCAACTTGTATTTTGAGCCTAAAGCCAGTTTTGAATGTCACAAAGTCTCTCTATTAACCTAGTCTAATCATCAGTGTAACCCATGCTGAACACCTAACCTGCTGTTTGAGTTTAAAATCAGCACCAGCGTTTCATTAATACTCGTCCTGTTAATATGCTTTAAGAGTGGCCCCTATATAGAGTGGGATAGATTGTTAGCAGCTGCACTAACTTATGAGAAAACCAGCTGAGCCACAGATAACACACTGGTTCTAGTCCTGGCCAACATTCAGGAGAACACCTGACTTTAAGGGGAAACAGTTGCCTTGATACTGGAAAGCAGAACAGTTCACGTCACTGTCCCACTTCCAAAAAGAACAAAACGCACAGTCCAAGGCAAGGATCAGCTATGTTCTATAACACGCTGACACCTGCAACAGGGAACAGCAGTTGTTTTCCCAGACCCCATTCGGAGTAGGCCGCCAATCCCACCTTTAGGCGGCAGCATGGGCCCTGGCCTGTGCAGAAAGACAGGGAAATGTAGCAGCAGTGTTTGAAGTGTGAAATATAAGTAGAGTAAAGTATAAGTACAATTAAATGCACGTGCCTTCAATTAATTGCCCCTTTGGGATAAATAAAGTCTTTCTGATTCTGATTCAACCCAACCAATCACAGCCATATTAGTGCCAATGTCCCACAGCAAACACATGGGAGTCAACTGCAGGTGATACCAGTCTGCCATATTACACACAGATTGGTGACTTCAGCACAACAGCACAAACGGTTGCTGCAGGAATTCACATGTGTTGAGTAACTATGCAGAAAATGCATGTATTGTTTCGATTTCTATGCTTCATCCTGATAACAATACAATGCTTTTACTGCAGCAAACAGAACAGGGGGCAGAAAATTGATTTCACTTTAATTTTACTTTATTTTCTGGGTGCACTTTGGGACAATGCCAGACTTAAATGAGCTTCTGGAGTAACATATTCAAATGTATCAAGTTTAAAGTCACAGAGCTTTTAACGTGGCAGCTTTAGAACAGCAGCACTGAGCATGCACTCAGGGGGGAAGTATGAATAAATATTGCTTTCTTGCCTTATTTGTGACATGTTATTATTGTTTTGGATTTTTCATAGTGTGACGTGTTCCTCTCAGCTGAAGCACAGGGCGCACTGTGCGTCGCTATGTGTGACCGCAAACAGAGCCTGGAACAGACAGCCTGGGTTAGCAACGACCACAAACTATGATATCCATTACTTCTGATTTTAGGTTGTATTAAGCCAGCTAACACAAGGAAACCCTGCCTGTGAACTTGCCCCTCAGGGCTTGTGCTGCACAGTCTGAGCTTTGTTTGGAGCATTAACAATGAGGACATCTTTTTTCTCTTCTACACACAAAAATGTCAAGAAACAAAAAATGCTACAAAAACAGCAAAGTGAATGGGATTAAATTTAAGCAACACTGCAATAAGTCACCAAATAGAAAGAAACACAAACTGTTATATTCCTCTGAGCTGCTGCTGCTGATTTTTGTGTGTCAGTTCACTACTGGGGAGAAATAAAATGGTAATTTGCTCTGATTATCTGACTGTAATAATATCCATCCATCCATCCATCCATCCATCTTCATCCGCTTTATCCGGGGCCGGGTCGCGGGGGCAGCAGCCTAAGCAGAGAGCCCCAGACCTCCCTCTCCCCTGCCACCTCCTCCAGCTTATCCAGGGGAACACCAAGGCGTTCCCAGACCAGCCGAGAGATATAATCTCTCCAGCGTGTCCTGGGTCTGCCCCGGGGCCTCCTCCCGGTGGGACATGCCAGGAACACCAACCCCAGGAGGCACCCAGGAGGCATCCTTGTCAGATGCCCGAACCACCTCAGCTGTAATAATAGTTTTTAAAAATATGACTGGTATTTAGTTGAGGTAAGTATACTTTTCACTTTTTGTTGATGCAGAAATTAACAGCCATAAGGTGCTGGTAACAGAAACAAGAATGGTTAGAACATTTATAGCTTAAAAACCTGGAAAAACTGAACTGGCACAGAAAAATCTGCTTTGTTTCATTAGTTTTTAATGGGCAAAACCTGTATGTCATTATCATCAGGCCTGATGAAGCTGTAGGCAAAACACACAGCTCATTATGATCCAACAATATAAAAAGGATTCTTTTCCAGCAAGGTTGTCATGGCTCTTGAGTCATAATGATGTGACATTTTCAGCTCCTGTGATTAAAAAAAGAGTGCTATCCTTGATAGATTTGACATTTCCTTATTCACAGTGTCATACAAAGAGAACAATGGAGTTAAAGAATCAGCTCATCGACTTGGTTATCTGCTTATGACTGAATTACAGCAAGTACTGACTGCTCAGCCTATAAAAAATAATAACCACACAGTTATTTATGGCTGTTGCCAAATTTACAAGCCTGCAGTAACTTTTAGAAGTTTGTAGACATCTGGTTTTTAAATACTGGGCAACAGATAACTTGTCCAGTTATCTGTTGCCCAGTATTTTTACACACAAATCTTAGCAGAAAGAGATGTTTTAAAGACAACCTAAATGCGGCACACAAGGAGACAGATAAGCCAGCAGCAGGCACTGAAGTTGATCTCACTACTGTGTTTGTCCCTTTTGGAGAATTTTAATGCAAATATCTGATGAATAACATTTTTACAGTAACTTTGATGTTAATTGTACCAACAGCCAATCATCGTCCAAACTGGTGATGGTCATAGCAACAAAGCTGAGGCTTTAAATCAGGGGTGGGGAACTTCAGGCCTCAAGCCCCGGTGTCCTGCAGGTTTTAGATCTCACTCTGGGTCAACACACCTGAATCAAATGATTAGTTCATTACCAGGCCTCTGGAGAACTACAAGACATGTTGAGGAGGTAATTTAGCCATTTTCATCAGCTGTGTTGGATCAAGGCCACCTCTAAAACCTGCTGGACACCATCCCTCAAGGCCTGGAGTTTCCCCACCCCTGCTTTAAATGGTCTTTTCACAAACCAGTGGCTGTTGTCATGTTAGCTATGTCCATCCTGTATATACAGAATAGGTTCATATAGCAGGCAAACAAAAATCGAGGACTATTTATACACGAGGAAACGATTAGGGTGGAGCAGAAAACAAAGGAAAGAAAACAACCAAAGACGTGCACATAAAGGGATTCACAAAATAAAATGGAAAATGTCATGGCACAAAAACAGCAGGAATACAGAAGGGGCAAGAAATGCAATAAAACACAAAGTTAATAATAAATATAAGTTAATAATGAGAAAGGAAAGTGTTAAACTGAATCGCATCAGTGGTACTAATCACAGTGAAATTTCAAACTAAACATTCAGTGTTTTTGGAATTGTTAAACTGATGATTTCATCTTCAGCTGCATGTGGTCTTCAGCTCTTATTTCAATTCTCTCTACAGGGAAGTGATTTATAGCCAGGCTACCTGCTTGGCACAGTTGGAGTGCGCTTGCTGGCCAGGTTACGCTGTCAGATTCATCACTTTGTGTTTTCCTGTCACTCCAACACGAAAGAAGTTCATTACTTTTCATTAGTTGTATCGAATTGTTTTTCATTTTTCATTTGCAGCCGGTCGAGAGGAGAACCCCTAAAGGCCACAGCACTCAGGATGTTGTAACACATACTCAACATGAGCTACACTGACAATCCCTCGAGGACTCCAGGCAGGGCCAGGGAGGTCCGGGCAGCCCATTTCCATGTCCTTGTAAGAGCTTTGATTCAACATTGTGATAAATGCCTCAATTAACATTCAAGTCCATTAAGGCTTTGACATTTTTACTTCATCTGGACATTCACGGTTTACAAAGACACTCGCTCCCGGCCAGCGATCCTCTTGAAACACAGTCCTGCTTGTGAATCTGAAATAACACCTGCATTAAAAGCGCCCTGGTTTTAGTGTCCTGTGTGTTTTTGATGAGTGCTTTTAGGCTCCAGTAACAAAAGATAAAGATTTAACAAGAGGGGAAGTGTGCAGAGGAGTCGCTGAAAGGTTTGCTCTCAGAGCAGTTTTTTCAAGAGACTCACTAAAGCTCAAAATAGGCTCAGTGCAAACGGTAGGTGACTTAATATACGCACACTCAAACTGTACAAACACAGAAATGCACAACACATGCACATACACACACACACACTAACCATGTACCCATCCATATCCACCCACACACAGTCACACTGGAATGATTTTTAATAGCAGCACCTGCAGTATTCAATGGTAGATTTGCAATAAGAACATCCTATATACATTCATTTTGAGTTGGGTTCACCAACCTTCCATGAAAACAAATTCCCATGGTACCAAGAAGCTAATTTAGGCCACTGCTGTCAAAGTTTTTTTGGCGTAGAACTTGTAAAATGGAGCAGTGTCATGTACAGATCACCACGCCTATAGGATAAGAAAAGTTTATTACACTCGTACATATTTAATCAAATCAGGCACAACCTTTGGTGATATTGGGTTAATACTATCCCAATAGCCTTTCTGGTGTTTGCTATTTACTGCAAAAGGACAATAAACCTGTGATATGCACAAATTCTGCAGTGCAAACACAGCTACAAACTGACTTTATAATATCAATATAAAATGACTCACTGTACTATAGAGCAGCATTAGCTGTTAACTTCCGTTTATGTCTTTGTCGCACAATAATAACATGAGTGGTTAGCCTGAACATAATGACAGAGTTTGTTGCTTCTTTATGTTTACGGTTTTAGGTAATTTTGGAATATTTCGAACTGTTTTCATCCCTGCATTTGAAATGGTGTACATTTAAGTATATGGATGTGCCAAAGCCTGTGTGCTGTTATGAGTAAAGGGCCTGCATACACTGTACTTGCTGCACCACTTTGCCAATATATTCAATACAAAACATTTTTCATGCCATTAAAAAAAAAGTCCTGGAAATGTCCTTGGAGAGGAGAGCCTCCAAGCTGTCAATGAACAGCGTAGTTGCTGTTTTTGTGTGGTCAGGGGCTTTCCAACCTCTCCATCACTGACAAAGCCTCAGTTTTACTCTATAAACAGAGAAGTGTTTACATTTGTTTCTAGGGCTGGAAGTTGTATCACTGATTGCTTTAAATAGGCTGCGTTAATGATGCTTGAGTTCATTTGAATGACCCACTGACAGGGTTTGCTCAACTTTGTAAAAGGAAAACTTAATAATTCATGACCAGAAGCAATCAGCTTAAAAACTAATGAGATATTTACGATTTTTTGGCTTCTCGTGACTTCGACCGCTCAAACACAAAGCACAACATAAATGTTTATGTGAAAAATATAAATTTAGAAAGAAGCAGAAGTCAGCTGTGCACAATTGTATTTTTCATCAGTCACAATCAGTCAGATTACAAATGTTTATGATCACAGATTACACATTTTGACCCAAAATTATATATTTTTTAACCCTATCAACACCATTGTAAAACTATTGTATCAATTTGCTCTCAGGAATGTGTAAATGTTTTGTTTTTGTTTTGTTTAGTATAAATTAAAATGAACTTAAATGTGTTTTGGTCAAAGTAACCAAACTGAAAAACAGACCCGACTTGCAGATTAAATTTAATAACATAAAGGTACTGAAGTGTCTCCCTGTTGGATATTACCTTCCATCTGGCTCTTGAAAAATCTCTGCTGACAACGCAGCTACATGAACACTACGAGTGCAATCAAAAAAGTTTCAAGGCCTAGTCTGACAGCTATGTTATCACAGTGCTCATGAATATAGACAGCATTGCCTGCTCTCGTAACTGTGACTGACACGTGTAACCACGTTCCTCCCTTTGACTCTGGTGGTGTTTGCAGCCCACAAACTGTACATTCATAATAGCACAGAATCAACCAATGATGGCCGCATAGCACATATGAGACCTTTTTCACACGGCAGTGTAAAGAAAGCTTTGTGCTCTTCTGTGAATCAATGTTGAAGGTGCCTAAAAGAGCTGCATAGACCCTGCTGAGGGCAGTGAATGAGAAGTCCTCTAACAGCTCCAAATGCTGCTGTTGAATTCTTCCTGACTTTGAATGGAAGTTCTTAGTAATGACTTTACAATGGCATCCAGCTGGAAAAGGAACGAAATAAAACTGAGAAGCATATGATCTTTACAAAATGGAAAATGAATGAGCCAGCTCCCCCAGAGCTAATGCATCCGTGTGAGGAAAACCATAAGATTTTATTTCTAAGCTGCTCTGGTTACTGAGAAAAATCTAAAGACAGGGCACCGATTCCCCCAATCGAACGTTATGACAGGGAAATGTTTTACCCGTTGATGCCTAACTTGAATGACTCCGCTGAGAAATCTCAACTTGGACTCATCGAATTTTAACAGAAAGAACAGGATATAATGTGGAGCTGAAAAATAGTGACCAGGAAAGAGGCTTTAACAAAACTCGAACCTGGGCTGAAATTGAGGGAATTGTAGGATCCAGAGGTTGTTGATCAATTCAGACCCTCAGAATTTATCATTACTGAGGGTGAACCAAAGGCATACAGAAACCCAGTGCAAGAACTTAAAACTGATGGTTGTTTGATTTTTTTTGTGACTATTAAAAAAACATGACTGGACCATCTAAAGAAACTTTATTTATTCATGAAATGTTACCTTGGATTTCATTTCACATGTATGTCAGGTATGGTAACTTTGTAGCTAATGAGAGTAATAATAATAATAATGGATTGGATTTATATAGCGCTTTTCAAGGCACCCAAAGCGCTTTACAATGCCACTATTCATTCACTCTCACATTCACACACTGGTGGAGGCAAGCTACGGTTGTAGCCACAGCTGCCCTGGGGCAGACTGACAGAAGCGAGGCTGCCATATCGCGCCATCGGCCCCTCTGGCCAACACCAGTAGGCGATAGGGTAAAGTGTCTTGCCCAAGGACACAACGACCAGGACAGAGAGCCCGGGGATCGAACCGGCGACCTTCCAGTTACAGATACGCTTCCCAACCCCCTGAGCCACGGTCACCCCGAAAAGTGGACCTAAGTAGTCCAGATGAGGTCCCTCAGTAGGGAGTGCCACACAATGCAATGTAACAAAGCTGGTGATTGGAACACCCTTACTGATTGGGCTTTGCGATTGGCTTCAATCAGGACAATTATGAAGCTGTGGTGGAGAGGAGGTCATTAAACAAACTGTTATCCCCTGACTGGACAAGCAGATGATCATCTTCTCTAACAGGCAACTTCAGCTCCACTGCTACAACACAGTAATGTAACCCATTATTGTGCTAAAATCAGTAATCACATCACGGTTACAAGGCTAGATTATTACCTGTGTTGCAAAGTTGACTTAATTATCTGCAGGATGGGTGGATAGAAACAAAAATCCGTGCACATACAATCAGCTCACTGGGAGGAGGAGCAATCTACAACTTTCGAAGACTTGAGGCATTAGTTTTGTTTTTACTGGACGTCACCACATTAAAGTAACTACATACAGTATATATATATATATATATATATATATATATATATATACACACAGTGGAACCCCGACTTACAAAATTAATTCGTTCGTAAGTCAAAATTTTCATAAGTCGAAGCACCTTTTTCCATCGCCTTTTGAGTGAGGCGATGCTGGCTGAAGACGAAGTTCTTGGTGGAGGAGGAGGTGGCAGAGGTGGTGGAGGCTGAAGAAAGCATACGTATGCATACATACATACGCGTACATGTACATAACATTATGCAATTTAATTCTAAACGTTAAAACTAAAATGAACATTTACGTTAATGCACGATAGGCTAATTGCTAACTGCAACAACAATACGTCTTTCACGTGGAACAGTGAAATGCAAGTACGAAAGCCAAGGGGTTATCACATGATTCAGAAGGCATTCTGGGCATTCTGGGCTCAGCCAATCAGAGCCAGCGGATTTCATTACACAGGCATATTGCCGTTAAGTGCCTTTGTAACTTGAATTTTTCGTTAAATGGGGTCTTCATAAGCCGGTGTTCCACTGTACAAAGTTAGCAAAGAACCCAGAGTGATGTTAAAGCTCACTGTATGTTGAACCCTGCTAAACAGCCAGAACCTGATCTTCAGCAGGAAACAGTGATCTGGAGTCAGTGTTGTTATCATGGATTGGACACAGGTAGGACTCACACACAGCGCTCTGAATCATAGTGTAGTGTGTTTATTTACAGCGAATAACAAAAGTTTCCAAATGATCAGAGCAGCTGTGACACTCCCAGACTCGCCTGTGGCTCTCCACAGTTTTCAAAAGCTCAAGTAACAGGTACGGATCTCTCTCACAGGGAAGCGGAAACATAAACTCAAGCCAGGTTGCACTAACTGTTGCGAGACAAGGATCCAGTGAGGACTGAAGATCTGCCATTCCCACATTTAGAAGAGGGGTTTATATTGCTAACTAAAAATTAACAATATATTTTAGGCTGTGTAACACTCTAATGCTAAAGTCATGTCACATGTAGTGAATTGATGTCTCCAGGGATTATTTAATGAATGCAATGCATAAATTTTCTAAAAAGTAAGAATATGTAATATTTTGGAGTAACAACACCAGACCAATCCCCAGCTTCATTCGTTAAACGCACAGGTTCACAATTTTACTCTCTATAGGTAAATACACAAGCACTTCTAAAGCACTTTTCTACCCAAGCATATTCTACCTTAATTATCCACACACACACTCTAATGGATGCAGCTTGGATATTTCAGTATCATGCCAGAGGACACATGTGGACTGGAGGAGAAAGTGCTCAAAATTCGGTTATTTTATTAGACTTAGCACCAGCAGTAGGACGCAGTAAGATGGTGTATGTGCACCGTCAGTTTAAAAAAACACTTTGCTCACTAAGCTTGTTAGCGGCAGCTTCGCATCCCAACCTTTCATCTAAATATGGATATTCTGGATCACGGACACAATCACAAGCAGTAGGAAAAATATCAAATGAAACTGTTTTAAAACGAAGGAATTTAGTAAATGAAGTGTTTATAGTTGGAGTTATCTGTGGTACACTGCATTTATGGCGTGAGTACTCAAAGTAAATGATCACAAATGAGTGAAAGTCAAGCCTATCACTTTTAGTCCTTCATGGCTTTCAGTGTTGAACATAAAGAGTTATTATTCGACATGATTCAATGATTTATTGAATCAACAATTCCATTGCACATGTACAATGACAATAAAATGCTATTTTATTCCATTCAACATGAAGCAGTCATCATTTCTGGGATGCCTGAGCATTCAGTATCAAGTACTGCAGAGGTTATTTGGTAACCATTAACGTGCATTACTGAGTGACCTAAGCCCCTCAGTAATATCCCTGCCTATATGATGTGCACATCAATTATCAAGCAATTAATATTTGGCTCAAACAGATGTCAGTCAAGCGAGACGAATACTTTGACCCTGATGAATAACACAGAGCTATAAACACACGGCGAGTGTGTCTGACCGTCCGACCATGAGCAGTCGTGTATGAACACATTTGCAAGGTGCTATAAATTTCAAGGACAGGGAACTAGTAAAAGGAGAGCTTTCATGACAATGACTGACTCATACATCAGCCTGTAGGATGGGTATAGATACTTACACTGCTCCATTTCACCTCAAGGAACCAAATAAGTACCCAGGTAGAAGACATTAGCAGATTTAATTTGGCCCATATGGAGGGAAAGTATCTGTTAAGGAGCTGGGAATACTTGATGAAAGATCTACTGGTACTATGCAAGGTGGCAGTGGTGGGCGGTGGCGGGGAGATCACAATCTCTTAATACAACCTTCCTGCAGAGTGAAAACAGCTCAGCTTAGAGAGTGATTTTATCTTCTGGTAAGGCTTATGGAGCTTATTTCAGTCAGGTCAGTTGGTGGAGAGATGGACTAAAGCTCTCAGAGTTCAGGCTTTTATTCCTCCTGGACCAACTAGTACTACAGTGAGTGCTCATCTTTCAAATTTGTGGAGTTTTGGATGAAAGTGGACATTAACTTGTAACAGTTATACAGTTTTACAGAGATGCTAGCACCTACTTTACACTAAAACGTTCAGTGTCTCTTAACTTTTCTATGCTGTGGTGTGCTGGGGGAGCAGCACAGCAAAGAAGGACTCATCCAGGCTGGAGAAACTGATCAGGAGGGCTAGCTCTGTGGTCGGCATGAAGCTGGACACTCTGGTGACAGTGGCAGAGAAAAGGACATTAAAGAAACTGATGGACATTATGGACAATGCCGGGCATCCTCTGCACACGGCCATAAACAACCAGAAGAGTCTGTTCAGTGACAGGTTGCTTCTCCCAAAGACAAGAACTAACAGACTTAAAAACTCCTTTGTCCCACACGCCATCAGACTGTTTAACTCCTCTCTGGAGGGGAGAGGGAGGGGAAACAGGAGGACAAAGGAGGGGGGAACAACTAAGCTGTAGTGCCTCTTCACCTCACTGTGCAATACCTTTTGTGCAATACTTTTGTAAATAGTCAACGGTGCAATAGACTCAATACTTGAAATGTGCAATTCACTTGTATTTTTATTTTTATTCCTATTTATTCTATTTATCCCCTTCGTATATTTTATTTATATTGTCTCTGTATTTATATATATATGTGTGTGTGTATAACTCTGTAACTTCTGTCGGTGCTGTGCTTTTTTGGAAATCGAATTTCCCAGAGGAACCCACCCGAGGGATTAATAAAGTTCTATCTTATCTTATCTTATCTTATCTTAACTTAAAAATTCTGATGAACGAACAAACAAACAGTGCTTTGTTATAATACATCTGTATTAATGATAACTGTGATAATTAAAGAATTTTAATAAACACATGTCAACAATTCTCATCTTCCTAGTTTGTCTGTTTCTCTTTCAGTGGAGACTTTAGTGCACCCTCAGCTTCTCTGCACACTTTCTGGTTGACTAAAGTAAAGCGATTACCACTTTTCTGTTGCTGCAGCAACTTTTCTCACACAGCAGGAGAGACTCATTTCCCACAGCAAACTCACTAAACCTGACTGAGTGACAGAGCTGCAGTTAAGCTTGTTGAAAGAAGCACTGAAGTTGAGTGAACTGTTGAGAACTTAATTGCTAATTTAATAACCCATTTGTGGTCAGCTTGCTGCCTCTACTCTTCGAGCTAAGGTTAGCTGCTCTGTTAAAGAGAGCAACTGTGAGTTGTGTCTGTAATCTCAGGCTTCTGCAGGTTGTAGCTGGTCTGGTTGAATAACCACAGCTCTCCTTAGCTCCAAGGTATGTTGATTTTTTTTTATAAGAAAAGTATGTTTTATGTTTTAAAGTATTTAATATGGTTAGCTTTGGTTAGCTAGCCATTTGTTTTTCCTAAGTCCTGTAGATATGTCCTGTATCACTGTAAAAATGGTTGACACCAATAATTACTAAGTTAAAATCTGATATCTTTGGCAGCTTGACTCCATTAAATTTCAAAATAATAGCAAACTGAGTCAGTGTTATTATCATTATTGTGGTGCTGATGTGATCTCCGTCTTGACCAAATCACAGGTTATTGTGCATGGGTGCAATAAGTCATGCCATGTCCATAAAGCGACATAACCTTTGTAACCATATTCCTGCTTCTGTTATGAAGTGATGTGAAGAAGACTCTAGTACATGTTTGTTTAGTTTGAAACATAAAGTTCCTAAAAACACAATAACCATGAGAAACAGAACCACGATCAGAAACACGATGATAGGTCTGACAAAGACAAAAGGGGAGGGCAGGGCTAGTTATACACCAAGGACTAACTGGTGATTGGAAACAGGAGAAGTGACGAGCAGAAATTAGAGGAAAAAACCAAACTTAAGCTTAACTTAAGTTGAAGAGTAATAGAATGATAAGGCATCAAAACAGGAACCCATAACTCAGCTTACCAAAACAGGAAAATCTAAACTTCAACAGCATCTAAAATCCCAGGATCATGACAGTTTCTCTCTCAGTTGCCAACTTTTAAATTAAAGCAGAAACCAAAAAACGTATCTCTCAAAAGTACTTTATAATATATACATTTTCTCCATCTCTCAAACCCTTAACTCTGTCCAAACCCATCTCAGCTTATGACAGCACACATTTTGCAAACTCTATCTCAGGTAGAACAAATCAGTCTCATTATGAAACACTTTTTTTTTTTTTTTGGCATGGAAATATGTCACCATGTGGCCCGTGTGTAACCAAGGTGGGAGACACTGGAGAGCTGGGTGGGTTAGATAAGCGCTATCCACATAGTGATAAACCACAGGCGCTTATGAGCCGGGGCTGCTGTGGTTTGTCGCTGTGGTAACAGTTTCCTCTGCACCCTCTTTAGCCTGCAGGTTGTACGTGGATGAAATATCTCACAGCCTGTAGCCGAGGTTAAAAGTTTGCAGAAGTGCCCCTCCCGGGCCATCACTGGAACACTGCACATCACAACATCACCAGGAACATAACGGAAATATTTTCAGTCAGCACAGTTATCACTGTAATGAGGCTGTCACCGTGGCGACATCCCGGGGTTACCGGTGACAGCCAGGACAGGTGACGCATGCCGTCGGCTATGGAGATCACAGCAGGCAACAGCCGTGACTTTCAGGAGGTCTCACCTTGTGCTCTGCCTCAGCATATGAAATGCGGGCAAGAAAACAACACGTTGATGTTTCCTGTCTGATGACATTTCTGTTAATTGGCAGGAAAAGGTGGAAAAGGTTGCTATTATATTTCATAACATTTTCATATTTCTCTTTTGCTGTTCACTGCAGTGACCGGTTTAATGAAAACATTTTTGCCGTCAGAGCATGAAGCTTTTGCATTTCTAAACATTTTCCCTGGGAAAACTAATATTTCTGGCAACACCAATAGCACCAAAGTGATATTTGATACATAGTTAATAATCAAAGTCAATCAAAGTTGCTGCTAAACCGGTTTCATGTTATGGCTTATATAAACAAACTCACTGACTAATTTAATGGCTGATTTCTCTTGGGCTCAGCACCAAATAGACTTCATATCGTTTTTTGTTCTTTACCTACACATAGTAGACAAAACCGTCCTGCTCCATGAGTGCAGCCAGGATATGCTGCACTCATGTCCAGTGGACTTATGTGCAATTTCCCAATATGAACATACTGTCTTTTCACTTATTGATAAATTCAGAGGTCTTGTGAATAATGAACGTTTCTCTCGTTGCAGGTACTTGCTGACTTTCTAACGCGATTGCTCCGGTAAATTACTCTACTTAAAAACTGCAGACGTAATGTATCCTAAAACAGATTGCCTCTGAAGTGAATATCAATGCAGTAAATGTATTTATTGTCAAACATTCCTTTTGGATGTGTGGACTGAGGATAATGGCAGATAAATACAGTGCATTGCTGCCCCCACATGGTCACCAGCATGAAAGACAGTACTGGATGAAAGTGGTAAAGGATGAATTGCGTGTGTCTAACTGAATGAGAACAAAACGAGTTGATGTATTAATACTGTGTGCTAAATACATTTTGCAGACCTATATAATTCCCCATTGGCCCTGAAGGGAATCTTTGACCTTGAAGCCTTTCACCTAGTTTGGGGGTCTGCCCCGAGTGCTCCGATTACCATGGGGACCACTGTTGCTCACACTCCACATCTTCTCTAGCTCCTCTCTCAGCCCTTGGTACTTCTTGAGCTTCTCATGTTTCTTCTTCCTGATATTTTGTTGTTCTTGGTATCTGTCAGAATAATAAACATGGTTTAAAATAATAAGATATGCATATGCATAGAGATGATTGCAAGTCAACTATACCTAAATATAATCATCTCTGGCAGGGAAGTTAAAAGGGAGCTAAAATTTACTTTTTTTTCAGTATGGTTAAAGAAGAATCATCCAAAGCTACTCTATTAGAGAGGAAAAATAAAAATAGATGGAGCTGAAAATGACCATAACAGGTTCAATCATTTACAGGATCCTTTGTGTGGGATGGACATACCTATGAGAGCTGTGGAGTTTTCTGTTTCCTGGATCTTTGCGGTGATTACCAGATATGGTCCTGAAATTGGCCTCTCTGAAGTGTTTTTTTCCCTTCATGAAATGGCAAAGGTTCAGACTTCAGAGACGTCTAAGGGTGGGCCTTGTGCTCTAAATGTTAGACACCAAATAAAAAGCTTATATAGAAGCCGTTTGGTGTGGGGATCGATCTGTTTTTAAACCAGCAAGATTTTTTTTAATCCCGCATCCATCCTTCTGATACAAGATCGCTTGGCTTTTTTGCCTGTTTTATGTGACACTTCTGTTTAAATTTAACTGGTGATGTTTAACTGAGGAAAGTTAAACATTAAGATATTGTGGAGCAAAGTTTGCACTGATTATTGATCTTTTTTTTATTAAATGCATTTCTCAGAAAAAATCATTTTGCTGCTTTCCATTTCAAAGTCTAAAAATTTAATTGGTGAACAACGTAAAATTAGATGTGCATTTTTTTGTTTTCTTTAAAGACAAATTTTCTTTGTTGACATAGTTTATTGCACTTGTGAATTAAACGTTTACACTCAAATTGAGTTTGATTTCCAGTACCCATCACTCAATAAATAAGAAGAAGCTGTTTTCCAGTTTCCATTTCTACCTTGGGAGCAGCGCCAAAGAATATGACGGGCCAGATTTCTATCATTCGCAATCAGTTCACATTCTTACAAATAGCACTAAAAACTAGTACGTCTGTTGGGCCAGTGGAGTTACAGAGTCTTTAATACATGTTGTTTAGGTTTGTGGCCAAGATTTTACTTCTTCTTTATTTTCTGCTTTGGAAATCTGCAGATGGTCACATCCTGCATGGTTCACAAAGTGATTTTTGCTGCCGGGTAACTGTGGAAAGGTTGACAGCTAAATTCAGTTTTAAAAACTCTGGCATTAATCGAATCAATTGAGAGATTACGAATGCTATTGATCAGAAACAGTATGCAGCTGGAGTATTTCTGGATCTCATGAAAGCATTCGACACAATCAATCATGACATATTAATTAATAAACTGGAACGGTACGGGATCAGGGGGGTTGTACTGCAATGGGTGAAAAATTATTTAAGTGACAGGAAACAATTTGTGAAGCTGGTTGTCCATTCCTCATCATGCTTGGACATTGCTTGTGGTGTTCCACAAGGCTCTGTACTGGGTCCAAAATTATTTATTATTTATATAAATGATATTTGTAAGGCATCTGATATATTAAAATTTGTATTATTTGCAGATGACACAAATATTTTTTGTTTTGGGGGGAATCTAAAGGAGCTGCTGGATACAATTACTTCAGAAATGTGCAAAATTTAAAAAATGGTTTAACAGGAACAAACTATCGCTAAATCTAAGTAAAACAAAAAATAATCTTATTTGGGAATTCCCTTAGAAATGCACAAGTGCAGATTCATTTAGATGGTGTGGAAATTGAAAGAGTACTTGAACATAAGTTTCTTGGTGTGATTATAGATGATAAATTAAACTGGAAGTCTCATATAAATCATATACATAACAAAATTTCAAGAAGTGTCTCAATCTTGAGTAAAGTGAAACACATTCTGGACCACAAATCCACTCCACATTCTCTATTGTTCCCTGATTGCACCGTATTTGAATTACTGTGCAGAGGTTTGGGGCAATACTTACAAATGTTCGCTATCATCAATCTTTATATTACAAAAAAGGGCCATAAGGATAATCCATAAAACTGGTTACAGAGATCATACAAATCCACTATTCTTAAAATCAAAAATTCTAAAATTCACAGATCTGGTTCATTTTCTCACTGCACAAATTATATATAAAGCAATAAATAACCTGCTTCCTGACAATATTCTAAAAATGTTTTCTAAAAGGGAACGGGGATACAATTTGAGGGGGGAATTAAATTTAAAACATCCTCGTATCCGTACAACATTAAAAGGTTTTTGCATCTCTGTGTGTGGAGTGAAGCTGTGGAACAGACTAAGTAAAGATATGAAGCAATGTCCAAGCATGGCGCAGTTTAAAAAGCGGTTTAAGGATATGGTTTTTACAGGGTACAGGGAAAAGGTAGAGATTTGATAGGGTGTTCTTGTCTAATATTTTCATGTGTGTGCGGGTGCACGGGTATGTTGGTATGGGTATATATATATATATATTTGTAGGTTGTGTATCCTTGAGGTGTTAATGGGGTTATTGAAAATGTGTATATGTGCGTATGTGTATATACGTATGTATGGATAGACAGAAACATACATGTATATATATATTAAAAAAAAATACACATGACATATAATGTAATTGCAAGGAGGTATTTCTGTAGTCTATTGATACTAGATAGTGGGAAAGGGGTGGGATTAAATAAGCTTGTGCTTCTTCCTGCTCCTTTTTGAACATGAAAGTTATTTGGAGTTGTGGTTGCTCATTTTCCTTTTGTTTTGCTTTGTTCATTTGTCTCTTTTAATTTTATTTTGTTGTACTTTTTCAACATGTTCAAAATAAAGATTCAATCAATCAATCAATCAATCAATCAAAAACTTTGGCGTCTTTAGGCAAAAAGAAATGTACCTCACTGAAGCCAGAGAAGTGAGCATTATATCTGTAGATACAAAAACCAGTCCCGACATCACCTTCACGTTTCATCTGCTACAATATTGATAGTGGTTCGTTTAAAAAAGTTGTTTTTGAAGGACTGATTTGCATGAAAATGTAACGATAACAATTGACATTTGAGCTTGTTCTGGATCTGAATGCACAAGTTTTGGAAGACTTCTTTATCAATACATGATACAAAACTTGATATTTTCTATCATATCTTCACAAATATACATGAAATAAAAATAAGTTCTTGAGAAAACATCACAGGCTAATATGGACTGGATCCAGGGAATCAAGTCAGGCATGACGTGGAGTGATTTTTCAGTATTTAGACAGGAATGCAGATTCAAAAAAGAACTTCTATGAGAATCTACGAGTTCCACATTTTGGCTGTCGCCATCTCTGTGTTTACAAACCTGATGTGAGGCGCGAGACATGGCTCTAACTCAGAAGACATCCGATGATCACCATCAATCACAAAGTAGCTGTCCCCTAAACCCTGCTGTTCTTTAGGGGAACGCCATGCTTGAAACTAACGACTGACACGATGTACTCATCATGAAAGTAAGTACTGAGAGTGAGTATAGACTTCTATACAACTAGAATTCTTTTTGTAGTTCATCCTGCTGCCCGTTGGTAACTAAAAAGGAAAGAACGTGTGCTTCTCTTCAAGTAGCCAAAACTCTTTTTGTAAGTCTTTAATCGTGTTGTTTAGAGTGAGCCTCACGTGGCCATTTGAGGTACTGCAGTTTTCTCTGTTGGCTTCATTTTTCAGCCCTGGGGGTTGCTGCTCAGCTTTTGAGTGAAAACTGCTGCTTTTTTAGACTGAAAACTGAAACCAAAACAACCCTTTGGTTCACTGAAGATGTAACACACTGTTTCTCAGGTCTTTGTCTGAATTTCTACGAACATTATTGCTAAGGATTGTCTTATTGCATTGGAGTCACACTGGGTTAAATATGTACACTTGGGTTTTAAGGGGTATTTATTATTTTCTTCTTTTTTTTGGGTTGTATGGAAGCCCCAAACGCAATTTCATTGTTCTTGACAATGACAATAAATAAATAAATACTAAATACTAAATACTAAGGAAGGCCCTCTGCTATGACTTCCATTCCAAGCGAAGTGACAGTATTAGTTCTGGACCAGTTTTTCAAAACTTCCTCTCCTAAGAAAACCACCAGAGAGATTCTGGCCCACTTAAAAAGGCCTGTTCAAAGGGAGAGCTCAGAGAACCAGTAACAAGTCCGTGTTAATTCGGTCAGAGAGGGAGACACTTCCTTCCATAGGATGATTCAAGTTATTTCCCTGGACATAAATAAAATTTCCAGAATCATCTGGTGGGCTTGATTGACAGTGGAAGGTCAGGAGTGAGAATCTCCCAGTGGAAAGATTGCAATCACAAACTGTGGTCAATATTCATTTTATGTTTGAACTTTTTATCAAAGGGCTCGGCTTTAACTTTCTGGATGAAGTGTATCGACAGCTTTTCCAGTGAAGCAGAATGTGACATGGTGACTCACATTCTGGCCCAACGTTTGTTTGAAGATTTTCTGGCAAAGCTCGAGGCTTCACTGCGACAAGAGCAGAATGCCACTCATCTTTGTCGGTAATGGTGTTTTTAAACATGACAAGAAACAGAAAACGTCAATAATTTCTAATGATGAGAATAACACTCAAAGATTATTAGAAGGTTAAGCTTTAAAATATAAGAAGCTTTAAAATATATGTGTTGTAAAAAAAAAGTAATTTCTTAAATTGTATTTATCTATATCGACAGTTTTGTTCAAGTGAATTTGTGCCAGTGGAAACTGCAATTTCACTACCAAGTCCCTTCAATAGCAGTTATACAGACATTGATCGAATAAACAATCAGACTTCATCAGCAGACGGAGTTCCTCCAGTTGTCATAGATTTATAGACAACCACTTTCCGTTGGCTGATGAGGATGCAAAATTAAAAAATCATTTTTGTTTTCTTTTTCTAAATCAATACTTGAGTTGAAGCATTTCAGTGAGGTAAATAAGGTTTAGTGCCGCGCACTGACTCTAGAAATGAAGAGAAAGCCCAAAAGAAGCAGAAAAAAAGAACATAATTTTGTTTTTTTACGGATGCAGTTTTCAACTTATAACAACTATGAAATGTATTCTTGAATAAAAATATTTCACCGCATAAACGGATTTATTGATAGATGTAGACAATACGCCTGTTGCATGACCAGTCCAGTTTGTTGTCCACCCACAGCCCGTGGTACTCGTACGTGTTGACCACCTCCACCTCCTCTTCCTCTATCTGAACTGGCAGTGGACCTGCTCTGGACCTCCCGAAGTCCACAACCAGTTCCTTGGTCTTTGAGGTGTTGAGTTGCAGGTGGTTGGTGTGACTCCATGTGACAAAGTTCCTCACCAGACTCCTGTACTCCTCTTCTTGATCATCCCAGATACACCCCATGATGGCTGTGTCGTCTGCAAACTTCTGAATATGGCATAATTCAGAGTTGTAGCAGAAGTCAGAGGTGTACAGGGTGAAGAGGGGACAGCACAGTTCCCTGTGGTGCTCCTGTGCTGCTGACCACAGCCTGACGTACTGTGGTCTGTCGGTGAGGTAGTTTGAGATCCAAGCGACCAGGCAGGGGTCCACCTGCATCCTGTTTAGTTTTTCCCGAAGCAGACAGGGCCGGATGGTATTAAAGGCACTTGAAAATTCAAGAAACAGGATCCTGACTGTGCCTTTTCCCTTGTCCAGGTGTGAGTGGGCTCTATGTAGGAGGTACAGGATGGCATCCTCCACTTGTCTGCCTGCATGTCTTTTTTGTATTTGGGATTCTAGTCTATTCTTTAAGTTCTACTTTTCCACGCTGTTGGACTCAATTCTGCTGCCAACACTATGGACAAGTCACTTTCTTGCCCATCTTCTGAAAGCCAATCGAAAGATGAACCACCTCTTACTTATCTTATACATTAGTTGAGTAAATAATTTACTACATGAAGTAAAATACATAACTAGTGTATAATTAGTATGCTAGAAATGACATAAGTAGTGTGAATCATTTGGTTTATCCACATTTTTAACATGAGTTCAGACAGAGCACATCATAACAGCTTGGCACTATTTTGTACTTATGTATTTATCTATTATTCTTTTCTTTTCTTTTAATATCTGTTGATGCAACTGATTGTACAGTAAAATATTTTTAAATGACAATTTGCTTAAAATTCCTTCAGACACCTTTGAGGATATGCAAAAATGTGGCTGTGCTTTGTTCTACCTCCTGCAGGAGTATCTTAAAATATACATTGTTTCAAATTTTACTACAATTGGAGAAACAGTGCTTCTGAGAACGTCTGACAGTTCAGTGGACTGACAAGACTTTATAGAAATACTGTGAGCAAACTCTTTCTCCATGATGTTGTAGTGAAAGTTGAAATCTTTAAATGACTGACTTTGTACCAATAGGGAATGATTTGTAATTTTGTGCAATCAACCTCTTATCACAGCGCTGTCAAGTTGAGGAGCATCATCAAGTTCTCCAAGAGGTTTTTTGCCACTTTAGCCTCCAATTTAATTGGATATTTATCCCTGTATTATACAGCCTTACCACTCTTCTCTCTATCTGCCGCTCCGTGCCTCTGCAGTGTGTGGGCAGAACTTGATGAACAAGCTGTTAATAAGGTTTTAAGAACTGTAATTTGAGTCCTATCCAAACGTGATCAGGCTGAGAGTTCACATGACTCATCTATGTGGACTTTAAGGATAGAGATTGTTGAAGTGTCAGGATGTCATCGAGCAAGATGCTGAGAGAAGGGGCTGAAGATGGGAATATATACTGAAGCACGGGCCTGGAAGTGACAAGAAGTGAGCTCAAGTGAGAAAATTCGGTTGGATGGTGGTGCGAATGGATGGGTGTAGACCAAAACTCAAAGCTCAAGTGTGACAAATTGGAGGTGTGAAATTTAATATGTGTGTACAAAACAAGCTGTTGACCTCAGTAGACTACATTTGAACTCACCGGTCACTTTAGTAGGTGCACCTGTTCAACAGCTTAGTGACGCAGATATCTAATCAGCCAATCACATGGCAGTAATTCAATGCCTTTAGGCCTGTAGACTTGCTCAAGTTTAACCTAGGCATCAGATGGGGGTAGAAATGTGATTTAAGGGACTTTTAGAGTGGCATAGTTTCTGGTGCCAGACGGCTCATCTGAGGATTTCAGAAAATGTTGATCTACTGGGATTTTCCCATGCATACCATCTCTAGGGTTTACAGAAAATGGCCCAAAAAAGAGAAAATATTCAGTGTGCGTTAGTTCTCTGGGTGAAAATATCTTGTGGATGTCAGAGGTCAGACATGGACTTCTTCAACTGATAGCAAGTAACCTAAGGTATGTACATTTGGATGGTAGGATCAGAATTTGGTGTAAATATTGGGGATGCTCGTGTTGGGGATATTTTCTTGGCACACTTGGAACCCCTTAGTACCAAAAGAGCATCATTTCACCTACGTGAGTATTGTTGCTGACCATGTCTATGCCTTTATGAACACAGTGGTGGCTCATATCGTCCAAACCTTGGTGCTTGAACATGACAGTGAGTTCACTGTACTCAAATGGTTTCCACATTCAGCAGATCTCAGTCTAATAAGAGTACCGTTAGGATGTGGTGGAACAGGGGTTCATGGATGTGCAGCTGACAAATCTGCAACAACTGTATGATGATCTCATGTCAAGAAGGACCAAAATCTCCGAAGAATGTTTCCAACACTTTGCTGAATCTATGCTATAAAGAATTAAGGCAAACGAAGAACCAGCATGGCATTAGCAAAGTGTAGCTAATGAATGGACTGATGAGTGCATGAGCACTTTTCCTGGTAATATTAACCATATAGTAAAAGCCACATACACATAACCAGTCACTTTAAAGCTTTTTAAAGATGCAGCATTCACACAGCAATGACGCATCAAAATGTATCACTTTATCATTTTGACTTGCAGCCTGAAGAAGCTGCAAGTCATTCTGCCGCTAGATTGAAATTGCAATTAAACTTAACTAAGATCAGTTTAATAATTTGTGATTTTAATGACTGAGACTTTGATGCTGACCTGTACTACAGAATATATAAACCAGGATATCTCAGCATTATTTATTTATTTATTTTACCTTTTCTATGTCAAGTGATTTGTGGGTCACTGCAAAGAAGGAAGATGCACAGCTAAATTCACAGGAATTTTTAACTTATATAGTAATCATTTATATCCACTATACGGAATAATAATTATTGCATATTTAGAATAATTATATGAGTAATATGTACAGTATACAAGTGATTTCATACAAGCAGGAGCTTACTCACTTGATCCTGGGAGGAGATGCAAATTCCTTGGAAGGTGTGTCGGGAAGGCCATCAGGACTCTGCCACCTCAAATATGTCACTGCTTGCTGTGCTGACCTTGTGAATGAGGGAACAGCTGAAAGTACTTTTTAGTATATATGGTGTCTATAAGAAAAAATATGAATGTTAGTGTCAGTAATGTTTATATAGGTGTATTTTTACACATGTGCATGTTGTACTACAAAAACCAAACAAAGCTGATGGCATATGCAAACAAGGAGCCAAATGCTTTGGCCACAGAGGTGTGGACTTTAAATGGTTTAGATAATGCAGAACACTGGTCAGGTCTTCTGGCACATTTGTGTCTCCATAACATCCAGCATTCAGTATTTTAATTTCACAAAATTACCTGCAAAGTTGATATTCTACCCATCATTTTAATCTTGACAGCTTGTGTTTAGTTTATTTGGCATGCTAGAAAACAATTACCTGGTAATTATACGCAACTTTAACTAACTCTTCTACAATGGGAGGGGTGTAATGTCAGTTCTGTTTGACATCAAGCTAAGATAGGCCAAAGAGGTTATTGTGATTGGTCTGATTTGCCTATTTATTAGGATTACACAGAACGTTATGAGTTATTAAGTATTTTATATAGATCCAGTCATTTTTGTTGAGATTCCTTATGACTCAATGTGACATGTGGCCAAATTGGACATTTTGCATCATATACTCACGAGGATATGGGCCTGACATGCAGTGTCCGACTGCTCCGCATATCACAACATGTTCAGAGCAAAAAGCTGTACAACAGACCTCTTTATTGGATTTATTAAGTTGTATTCAGACACTCAAAATGATCAGCCCATCACTAGTAATGCTGTTTTTACATCATTAAAATTCATTGAGCTGTAAGAGAGACCACCAGTTAGGTTAATTATGCTACTTCCTTATAGCCATAAGGTTAGCAAGTCCAATACAGTCCATCATATAAAATCGAAGGGCAGTCATCAATAATTAAAACATGATCAACACTGTGCAATGCAATAAAAGTTCCTTTCAAACACGACCATGGACCATTTCTGAGAAAAGTAACAAGACACCAGAGAGGGATTTTGTTAATAACACTACATATACCTAAAAAGACCACCACTGCTTAACATTTGACCAGTTTGTGACAAGGTCTAGAATGTAAATAAAAGAAGAAAAAAAATGCAGACCTATACTGAACTGTACAATTGTTCGGCATCTCTAGATAAATTTCCTGGTGAGCTTGCGAGCTCTGCAAGCTGTACTAAAGGAAGAAGACAACATTGCGACATTGCACCCTATAACAACATTAGAGTTTTTCGTTTTTTCCCCCCCACAGACTCGTGACATGGGGTGATAGTCCAATTTTCTGTTTGTATGCTGTCTGAATTTTTAAAACCACGCCCCTCCGTTCATCTACATTACCCAAACTGATGCAGGTTGACTACTGGCCTGAATGGAAACAGAGCAGGTTAGATAAGCTGAAAGTTTAAACATATCGCTAGTCATACATTCAAGTCTTTGCAAAACAGAATGTTCGGCACTCTTACGGTTTCCTGTTGATTTCTCTCTCTATGTCACTCCAAGTTTTTACTATGACACTGTGATGACAACATAAGAGCCTTCTTTAGGTCAAATTTTAGGTCAAACTCCACATTTTCGGCACCACAAAGGCTTGTTGTTGGGTATGATGTACAGAAATCTGACAAGCGTTGCTCTATGCATGGTTGCACATACTCAGGAGTCACATGTTTATAAAGACAGTTTCTTTTTTCCTTCTTCTTCTTCATGCTAGAATTTATTCAAACACCAAACAGTACCCAAATTTATTTTCCAGTCTCCCCTAAATGAAGTCCTGGAGGGATGCATCTTCTTGTGTAACAGATGTGAAGAGGGAGGGAAGGGTTGTTGGTTTGCACGATAATCATTTCCTGGCACCACTGAGACACCCAAGTGGCTCACAACAAACAGTCTGAGAATCCAGGCACCTCAAGATGGGGACAATTTGTTTTTTTCCAAATAGTGAGCACAGAAAAAAAAAAAAAAAAAAACCCAACCAAAAAGAAAAGATTAACACACATACGCACGCACACACACACACACACGGGCAACAAGAAGCCGACCCTGCCAAGTGGCAACACCTTCTCATCAGAAACTCATACAAAACATAATCACACGCTCACGGGTTTTTCGCTCGCTCATCTTTCTTAACCAGGGTTAGTCTTCCAAGTGAATATGAGATAAAAATGTGTTTTTCTTTTTTTGTCTTTTTTTTTTCCTTTAGGCGTTGTAGTGATACATGCATCCATTATACTGATATACACTTCTTAAAAAAAGTTTAAAAAAAAAAAAGAAAAAAGAGAGAGAACATCAAAAAAAAAAAAAAAAAGTATTAGAAATGCAGCTATACAGAGTCTTTTAGCTATTCCAGGGGAGTGAGGTTGAAGTCAGGTCTGACGTCAGAAAGCCAAGAAGCCCGATGTCCAGATGTTGTTCAGGTGAGAAGGAAGGGAGGAGCCAGAAGGAGGAGAGTGCATTTGTGTGGGGAGCATGAGCAGGAAGAGCTGGGTTAGTTAGCGCAGCATGGGCGGCTGGTGGGCTGAGCAGTCTCTGTCAGGTCCACTCCCCGGTTCCGTCCGGTGCTGGCTCCGGTCACTTGAGGCTCATTCTTGGGTAGTTTCTTTGCTGCAGTGAGAAAGACAGCGGATCAGTAATGCACCTACAGAAATTTTAGACAAGCAAAGACCACAACCTGACAGGTGATTACATCAAAAATTATTTGAAGAGTAACTTCAAATAAGCCCATTATTTTTGATACATTTTAGATAATACCTAATAATTTTTTCCAGTTGTAATTTTAGCTTTCAGAGATATATTCGAGATAAAATGTCTTTCATGTTCGAGTCGGTTTTGCAATAATGCTGTCACGACCTCCCTCTCTGTTTTTGCCCCTCCACAAAAGTCCAAATTTCCTTCCCAAAGCAGCGTGTCAGGGTGAAGAACCATTATGAGAAGTCGCTTTGAGATATTAATTAACTTACTAAGCAAATAATATGAGCCCTAAAATGTATTTTTGAAAACCCCTGAAAAGTATCTAGCACTGATTTCTGGCACAGCCTATATGTCTGTGTGAACAGTCACACCCCAACTGTTGCAACAATGCTAATGTCAGGGCAGGAATGCAGCTAACAGCTCTTACCAGCCATGCAGACATGACTGGTATTGTTTTTACTCTGTGAGTCATTGTCTCATCATGGCCACATGTGAAAACCACCTTTGTGCTAGTTCTTACAATAGGTCTCTAAGTACTTTGGCGGGTGTTAATTTGTCCAGGGATAGATTTTGTCAACACGATGTCATAACTTGCCATGACCTAGTCATGACACTTTAGAGGAGTGTGGCTAGGATCAAAATGAAGGTTTAGTCGGAAGATAGGTGTGGCCCCACACCTCAGTGGCGCTCTCACAGCCAAATGGTTTCCATTTTTTCCCCCTCCCTTTTATAAAGACTGATCCGCTTATAGTCTTCTCAAATACTTTCTGATAATATATTATTTTGCCTATTAAATGTTTAGAATTTCTCACACAGTGTGTGTCCATCATCAGTTAAAACATCTGGATGAAAAAGCAAAAAGCACTTCCACAGAACTGAGCGCAACTAATCAAGACCTTTCGCAATTTAAAAATAACTTGACATCGCTCTCTGGTGGACAAACTGTGTACTGCCTCAGTGATTACACCTCAAACTGCATTTTACAGTGCCAGCTGGCACACCACATTCTGCAAGACATTCCACCGAGTAGACTAAATAAATACAAAACTCAACTAAATATAGTTAAGCTTTCAGAAGCTGCATCACAGTCCCGACTGCATCTCTCAAACTTCCTTCAGCAACATGAAAGCTTAGCCGCGCGTCAACTCTCTGAGACCAAAACTAGATTCAGATTACAATATCTGTTCAAATGCAACATTACTCGAGGTTGCTGACAAAGTTTCAACAATCGGGGATAAAGATGGACGACTGAGTGAGCACTATACAACATATAATTTCAGAACCTGATGGATTAACTGCTATGGACCTAGTTGCAAACATCCCGCGTTACAAGTATCCACCATTTATCTGTGAATACACGAGTCATTTAGCAGCTGCTAACAAACCACACAGTTCACTTTAAAACCCGCCGGTTCTTGCTAACACTCTGCAGCGGCTTTTTTTCACTGATCCAGCTCATTAATGACAGATGATCACCTGCATATAAATACTGCACACACTCATTTAATATTTGCCAGGTTTATGGATTGAAGCCAACCGACTGCCCAGTAGTGCATTCCGGTAGCCTAATATTACACAACCTGCACTCAAATGCACACTTGGATGAAGGCAGTAAGAGCCTCTTGTGCACTTTATCATACAAATGCACACCCTGAGATGAATCCTACAATATTATATTTACACAACACGACAGGTGCACAGCCACTATCATTTCCTGTTAGTAAGGATACTTCAGAGACGTTTCAGTGTGCTTAAATACTACAGCTAGTGACTGGCTCTGAAGGTCACGAGCAGTATTTCACTTCATATTTGAAGTCCTGCGGCGGAGACACTTACCAATGGCCATGAAAATCTCATTCACGTTCATAGAGGTCTTCGCTGATGTTTCCATGAAAAGCAAGCTGTTGTCATCTGCGTATGACTGTGCATCCTGTGAAGGTTACACCAAAATTATTAGTTTTTCATAGTTTGAACTGACAAAGCAAGGAAGCAGCAGAGAAAGCCAAGTAGGCATGTTCCAAGCAGAGGATGTTTTTCTCTCGGCAGATTATTAACGACAATTATTCCAAGAATTATTTACTGTTAGCTTCAACAAATCCTGCCACAAAGTCTACTTTATTTGAAGATGACTTTGCGGCTCTGCGCACATCTTGAAGTTAATTAAGAAGACAAACCTGGAAGTCCAGTGCTCTCTTGTTTGCGAGATCAGCCTTGTTCCCAGCCAGGGCTATTACGATATTTGGACTGGCTTGTCTCTGAAGCTCTTTAACCCAATTCTTTGCCCGTACAAATGACTCCTGGAAAACAGATCAGGGAGGGGTAAGTGGAGGGGCTCAATTAGTGAAAATAGCAATAAGGCCTGTGTGATGGACGATAACAGGGAGACTTTCCCATGATGTCCGATTTGTCTATCTTTTAAAAAAAGTTCCAGGGGACACAATCATTATAGTGATGCTTTTGATGAGATATTACAGTAAACATCACAGTGTGCAGAGGCTGTACTACAATGACTTATGCAGCACAATAAACAAATGTTGCATTCAGCCCGATCTCTTTAAAACAGGGATGTCCAACTCCAGGCCTCAAGGGCCAGTGTCCTGCAGGTTTTAGATGTCACCCTGGGTCAACACACCTGAATCAAATGATTAGTTCATTACCAGGCCTCTGAAGAACTTCAAGACATGTTGAGGAGGTCATTTAACCATTTAAATCAGCTGTGTTGGATCAAGGACACATCTAAAACCTGCAGGACACCAGCCCTCGAGGCCTGGAGTTCGACACCTGTGCTTTAAAAGATTACCACCTTTAATAATAATAAAGAAATGTCAAAGCGCTTTATAGCTTTCTGTGCTTTGCTTTTATTAAAAGATAAGGGGAACGACTACTGACTTTGTCACTAAAGTAAAACCTACAGGAGAGAATAATGCTGACTTTAAACTCTGCTCTGTTCTATATTCGATTTGACTTGTATTAGCTTTTACACAAGAATGACTCACACCTATCCACATACATACAGTAGATGAAAGGAAAAATAATCTCTCTACATCCACATTTTAGTCATGCAGGCCAGGAAGCAATGCAACTTTCAGGTAATATGATATGTACGATAAAACTAGATTAGCTGCTCTCTTACTGGCAGCTGTTTCATTTATTTATCAGTTTGTTTAAAATGCTATCTATCGTGCTTTTCCCTTTTTCTCTCATTGGATATTGTTATGCTGGATCTCCACAGTACACACAAAAATCGACATCGACATTTGTGAAAGTAATCCCTGTGAGCCCAAATCTCAGACTTCAGGCTACTCTCTTTCAGCCACTCTGTTCTACTCTTGGCCCTGTATGTTGTCAGTATTAATCAGCCTTATGGTCACATCAGGCCCACAGCTCTGACTGAACACAAACTCCACCCACCTGCTGTTAGAACGTTTTGTTTACAAGGACTGAGAATTGTTTGAGATTCATTTTTTAATTTTCTTCCATATTTTTTGTTAGAATTCTTCCATTTTTAAGGTTAACGTTTTCCACCTAATGTCCAACTTTCTGTTTGAATTTGGTATTCTGCTTTTGCTTGGCTGTCACAGCACTTTGTAAACTCTGCATTTACAGGTGCTACACAACTTAAGTTCTTATTGTTAAAGGGCGGAGGAAGCAAGTTAAAAGAGCTCGTCTCAGCTGAGACTAGACAAGAGCTGAGAGGTTACACCCACTAATGTCCAGCAGAAGGTAAACAAGGAGGATCTGGAACTATGAATCACACAAAGCTACTCTGAGTTAAGAATAGGAGCATGAAGCTGGAAATTAGCATAATAGGTTCCCTCTAGGGCTGTTGAAGCAGACAAACATTGGAAACAGGACAAATCGTTAACCTGCACACTGTCTACATATTAAACAGAGAATAATATGTTCTCTTTGTGATGAAAATATGCTGACATATAACGCGTCCCTGACAATGCCCCCGGGAGACATCTAAGGTCTAAGCACTGTCTGCAAAACATTGTCTGTTGAGTGATGAGTCATTTCTTAATGTGTCAGGATACCAAAATAAGGTTCTGTTTTTAGCTTAACCACTGCTTAGAAATATTAAGGTGGAAAGCCCCACTACTTCCTCATCTTCGACAACAAAGTTGTTTGAGCTAGCAAAGGTAAATGAAAACAGGTGTGCCAACAGCTACACAGACATAAGCCTGGAATCTGACCAACCTCATTTGTAATATCATAGACCACGATGGCTGCCTGTGCACCCCTGTAGTACATGGGAGCCAGACTGTGGTAGCGCTCCTGACCGGCCGTGTCCCAGATCTCAAACTTGACTGTTGTGTCGTCCAAACATACCGTCTGAGTCAGGAAGGCAGCTGCAGGGGTACAAAGCAGACGGACCAGTGACAAGTGGGTCTTTAAATACTGAGCTACACAAATGTGTTTCAGTCAAGGTGACATGGCCCAATGTTGGAAACCAAAGGAATGACTTTGGGGATGACATTAAACATCCAAAATCAAAATGGGTGTGATTTGCTCAAAGGCACTTTTAAACCACATGTTAAACCTTAGTTTGAAAACTATGCTCTGTTTTAACTGAAATGAGAACTGTGAATAACACTTAAATGTTGTTTTTACCCAATCAGCTAATGCCAGCAGACCACTGACTGTAAAGGACTTTTTTTTTTATCTTAACACACAGCCTTGGACACAGACTAGTAGTGGTGGAATGGCAGGATGATTGGATTATTTTCAGTAGTGAGTACAGTAAAGGTGTCACCTGGCGCTGAGGGTGAGATTATCAAGATAACCAAAACGCAGTAACCTAATGGACCAAAATATTTGCATAGCTGCTTGTTCTAATAAGGCATTTTTATATTGACAATTCCTCACATTCCCCCTTTTCCCAACTGAATCTCATACTGGCTACATGCTCTTTTGAGGAGTTCCAGTTTCCCCTGGTGATACTTTCTCTGTTTTACTCCAACACACCTTGATGATTCTATAGCCTTACTTCTTAAATGAACTTTAGGCTCTGGGACTATGACTCTTAGTACAGCTATCTGCATGTAGCCGTTATGTTATCTAGCATAACATTTAGTAAATATTCCATTATGTGGTTTACTGGAAGTCTCAGAGATGGCCTGTTCACAGAGCAAAAACAAACACGCCAACACTGACTTATGATGACGTAAGGATTACGTACCTCCAATTGTGCTCTCTTGGAATTCATGAAACTGACCCTTAACGAAACGAAGTACAAGGCTTGACTTTCCCACCGCGGACTCTCCTAAAAGCACGAGTTTGAACTGGCAAATCTTGTTGCCTGCGTTTGGCCCATTGGGTCGCGTGGCTCCGCCTCTACTTGCCATGTCACACTGTCTGGTCTCGTCCCCGGGATGTGAAAAACTGTAGAAAAACACCTGAGCAGGAGAAAGAAAATAAAGCAAGGTGTCATTATAAAAGAAGATCTTATTAACTGATACAAAAATGAAAGATAATAAGAATTTATGTGGTAATTTTGCCTTTGCAAAACATTTAGTCCCTGCAAAAACCAAAGTGCCAGTTCAGGGTTTTTCCTGTATTTAATACACTTTGGGGAGAGGACAAAATCTCTGGAAGCCACCAAAGTAAAATAAAAACAAAAAAAGAAAAAGAAAAAGGGAAATGCATCCCCCTGGTTAAGTAATATAACATGCTCATTTTATCAATACACAGACCAACTGTCAACCCTAAAAGGCAGATTGTGAACCAGGACAAACCCTGCAATTGATCAGTGTTTTAAATTATTCACCTTTAGCCTTTGGTTAATGACCCACACCACTATTCCTAAATCTAAAAATACCGCTTTTAGAACTCTTCATAAAAAGCTCCTGGAAACTACTTTTTTAAATGCATAGAGATGCGTATAGAGCTGCGTATCAGGGCAATTGATATTTGATCTGTTAAATTTTATAATGTTGTTTTAACTATATTTCTTTTAAAATAAGAAGTCCAAATCCAAAGGCAAAATGCCACGGCTAATCCCGTAAACATGAATGGAAACTTACTCTAGTTTGGTACAAATTGACACATTACACATAATTTCAAATTACCGGACTCTCATTCAGCTACAAACATTAGTTGGATGTCCGCTATAGTAACAAGCAGCAATACCAGATTTAAAGAGAGAGAGAGAGAGAGAGAGAGAGAGAGAGAGAGAGAGAGAGAGAGAGAGAGAAAAACTTTGCCTGACAGCATGTTCAAAGTTTCGGAAACTGATGTCATACATATATTTATACTTGTGCCTCTAACGTTATTACCCTGTACCACTTCAACAACAATTACAAATGGCAAGTTCAACAACTGTTCTGGCAGTGAAAACCCCAACACTCACACACAAACAACGTGTGTGTGTGTGGCTTCAACTACGTGAGGCAGACAGAAAGAGGACACATGTCCACCAGTCTGGACACATGTGTGGGAAAAAGTATTTGGGTCAATTTAGTGGTTTTGTTGTTTGTCTTTCATGATTTTGTAGTCAAACAAACAACAGCCACAACAACAGATTACCTCTGTAACCTAGACATTAACCATTTCCACCATCAAACTAAACACAGAACATCGCTCCAAAAATAATTGCTGTCAACTTCGAGCGTCGAAATCGCGTTACGACACAGAGATCACCACAAATAACTTGTTGTGTTGTTGCCGAGTGGATCGTTTTAGTTGGTAGCAACTGCTAGCGTTAGCAACATAGCTAGCTCATAAGTTCAAAATGCCTAGTCCAAAACCCAATCTGCGTTTGTTATAAAGCATGATTTCGCTTGATTAACGCTGGCGTGAGTGCGGGTAGCAGCATACCAATCAAGCTTATACGCACTAAATATGACACTTACATAAGTTCTGAAAATGCTCAAACTCAGATGATGGAGATTTGGGTGTGTACAGCTAGTGACAGCTAGCTAACGTTAGCTCCGTGACGGTGAATTAGTGAAGTAGCTTATCAAGCAGCGTTTGAAAGAGAACTGCAACTGTTTGTGAGAGTAAAAGTGGATTAATGCTAATGTGTGGGTGATCTAAACGTGATGATACCTTCAGATTTATCAGCAGAACAACGTTAACTAGGCTAAGTTGTACGGCCCTTCCAGTGTCGGCTAGCTAATGTTAGCTAGCCAAATAATAGGTACTGGGCAGGCTAACGTTGTTCAGCTGCGGCCGCATCGGGAGGAGCCCTCCAGATAGCCTACAGCTAGTCAGCTAAAGCTAATATTAGCTACTTACCTATCAAAAACAGGAGCGTAGTTAATGGTAAAGGTATCTCCAGGACAGTATTTGCAGTACTTCAACGTATGTTCACAGTGTGTCGAGTATCCAACCAGCTGCTGAAACGTTAGATTTCATAAGGCTCAGCGATCTCGCTCTCCCACTTCTTTCAACTTCCCTTTTCGCATTGTACGAAGGATGATGACAGATCGTATGACTGGAATTCACAATCCGCCTGCGTATCAGGGTGGCCAACCAATCACACGCCAGGATTCATACCAAATTTATTGAAATATGTCTGTCTCCAAAATAACAAAAGAGAGTATTTACATTTTTTTTTTATCTTTAAGCTAGTGAGCTAAAAGCAGGGATTGCGGTTCAAGGTTAATGCCACTGACTCAAAGCAATAAATACATTAGACAATGTGTTTTATTTTGGACAAGTTAGTCATTCACATGGTCTCCCCATTGGTTATCACAATCTTTGATTCGCTTGAAAGGTATTTTAAACCAAACTAGAGTATTAAGTTGAATTGCTGAACTATGTTGCTAGGCAACGGTACTTAAACAGGTGCACAGCTCTGCGTCCGAGCACGACAGAAACCCGTTTGGCCTTAAAAACTTCCCATACCTAGTTAGAGACAAACTTTACAAAGGCTCTATCTAAATTCATTATGACTGACATTAACACGTCTAGCGAAGTGAAATGTACTGACAGAATCCGAAATATACCGAAAGTAAGTCTATTTTAAGATAGCTTATCCTGTGCTATCGTACTGCTATTGTATTGTTTTAGTAAAATAGACCTTTATTTCTCTAATATTAACCATAGTGAACTTTTTTTTTTCTTTAATGCAGGCCGGGAAATTAATACCTCCAGGAGACAGTGTCAAAATCTGCTTACGAGAAGTGGAAAGAGTGAGTTCATTTTTATGTGTTTAGACATGGCATTCAGAGCATCCGGAAGTGGGGATAATTGTTGGAAAGTATAACTTCCAAGGGAAACCCCCCCCCCGAAAAATCACTTGAAGCTCTTTGGACGTCTCTATCTATTATCTCAGTTTAAAACAGTTGTTTTACATCTGTTGGGATTATTAATCAGATTTATTATTTTTTTTAGACAAAATGTGTGAAATTGTGGGTTAACTCTTTCCCTGTAAATTTCAGCCCACGACTCCACCGGTGGTGAGGAAATTCCGCAATAGCAACCAGCCCGGACCAGGAACTATCCGAGTCCACACAGGGAAGGCAAATGACCCAGATGTTGGCAGCACTCTTGTTCATGGTGTCATCACCAAAGCACCCCTCACTGTGAGTATGAGCTTCCTGTGATTGTTAAAGGGACAACAGGGAAGGTTTTTAACTAAACTGAAATTTGATAGGTTGATATTTTGTTTAGATCATGACCAATGACTCATGTATTGCTCTGCTTGGTAGTGGATTTAAGGCTCATATAACTTAAATGGAATTGACACAATAAATGAAATGGCATTTATACAGTGCAGAAAATTAAATATAATATAGTATATAAAATTTTCTGGACACACTGTATATTTTTTATTCCATATATATGGAATTTATTTATTTTGTTTTGTTTATACTGCTGTACATCTTTGATGTATGGTAGTACTACAATTTCCTTCACTATTTTACAAAGTATGACTGTGCAATCACAATAAAAAGTTACACTTGAACTAGCACTTAAACTAGCACTTGCTACAAATAATATCCTGTATGTAACTGTGTACAACTGTACTGTTGTTTAAGTTGGACTTTGACTTTGACTTTAGTGACTTAAGTATGGAAGGAAGGAAGTCTCACCACCTTACAGTTGATAAAGTAGTAATAGATTTCATTTCAAGATTTGGAGGATGCTCATATGTGAATTTTTACCTTTTGTACATCAATTTATGATAAAAAAAAATGTCAAAAACATTGGCAAAAGTTCAAACTATCCTGGATTAAAATACAGTGAGGCTCTCACTTATTCTGTTTTTGTTATCCCTGTTAAGTTTGTGTTCAAATGTGTATGATTTACTTTTGTTTGTACTCTTCATGATTTATGACAAGCTTTAGAGTGCAGATATCAGATATAAGGCTACTTTTGTGCACATTCAAAGCACACATACAGTATACAGGACTGCGCTGTGCACATTGAAGAGAATGGCAACCTCAACATTGAAGTTTACCGGAAGCCCACACACACGGACCAGTACCTCCTCTTTGATTCCCATCACCCTCTGGAACACAAACTTGGGGTAATTAGGACCCTACACCACCGGGCAGAACATGTTCCCTCTAAGCCTGAAGGGAAAAAGAAGGAACACACACATGTAAAGGAAGCACTTAAAACATGCGGTTATCTTAATTGGGCGTTCTCTTTCGAGGATGCCAACGTTCACATTTTGGACAGAGAGGACAGATGGTTTGAAAGTAAATGGCTTCTTTCACTGTGAGCGACCATCTTTGAACAGAGGCGGTGGTTTACGACACCAACTCTCTGCCATCTATAATCCAGTTTTGAGATCCCTTCCCAGACGCCTTAACGCCCACTCACATCCTGGGCCATCTGACCTCAGGAAATCACATGATAGGGTGGGGCCAGGTTTCACAATGAGCTCACCCGAAACCCTGGCTGATTGTGACCCACACCCGCTTTCACACCTTGGCTCATGTGATTAGGTAGAGGATCATCAGGGGTCCTTTGTCCCTCTTTGGGGGGAAACTCCCACTGGGTTTAAATCTGGGACTCTCCACCATTTGACCCTTAGAACTGAAGAAGCTTCTCGGATGAGAGGTGAAACGTCTTCAAGCAACTTAAAGAAGTCCAGACGCTTTTCTTTCCAAGCTCCTTTGACTACAATGACCTGGATGACTGAGAACCTTCACAGACACACATACAGTATCTGTGTTTTGGGATGCTCTTTTGGACTTGAGCACATATCAACTGAGATTGATAATGATCAACAAATTATAAGGGATGGAAAATATTAATGTAGGATTACTTAGGAAATGATCAACAACACTTGAAAAAGCACTGGCTCACTACTTACTGGCTTTGTCGTAGAATGAAAAAGCCTAATATTGGACCTTCTCTTCCATTTTCCTTCTTTTCTGACCTGCCTGTGTGCACATGGCATTAGAGGCAAAGCGGTGCAAGAGGATGTATTTGTACGTTTGTATGTTGGAAGTAAAAACGATCTACCCCTGTCAGACGCATTTATTGTACTGCTGTATTATAGTGGTTTCCCTAAGTAAGTCATTTGCTTTTTTCATGATTTTATGTTACCCCTCAAATTGAATTTTCCTAAGAAGCAGACATTGATGATGGTTTTTCTATTTGCTTTCTGGAGTTTTCTCTGTATTCACATCTGTTTTGTGATGTCACCGTGTTTGGAAGCTGGTGCACAATGTTGCTTTGAGTAGAAAATTTAAAGTATACAATGACACATTTAGAATACTGACTGACAATAATCGTTTTACATCATTCCTACAGAGTGAAAGCTTGCTAAATCCATCCCCAAAGACCTTGTTCCAGCAGAAGTTACAAGAACTAAGTGAATCTGTATATGCCTCAAATAAGAAGGCTCCTCTAGGCAGATCATGTGTCCAACATTCTGAACTCCCCCCATTGTGTAATGAGAAAACTACATTTGGCATAAAAACAGTAAAAGGTATGTATAACATTAAATAAGTCAAAAGCTAATAAAACAACAAGAAAGTTGGTTTAACCTCCTAAGACCGAAACTCATGGCATGCATTTTTAATTTCTCTTTGCTATTTGAGCTATTTGGGACCTGATGAATGTAAAAACAAAGGATTACGTGATTTTATTTTATTTTTTTACCTGAGTTTTGTTTCTAAGAAAAATGTGATCCACATATGAGGACATTCACTTTAAATTTTGATAGAACAGTGGCAGTATAATGTCCTTGTAAGTGGATATCGGGCTCTTGTAGGGCAAAATTTAGTATTTTGGTCTAGACAACCCAAAATGTGATGTCCACATATGTGGACACCAGGTCCCAGGAGGCTAAGTTTGTAATGGTTGTGTGCTGTCATTGAAACATTTTAAAACTTTTACATTTTTTGTTTTACATTCTAAGTTTTCTTATATTTATATATTTTTCTTATATTTCTTTATATATTTTCTGACTATCTCCCGTTCCTTTCATCAAGGTTTGGGTGTGCGTGAGATTATTAACCCTGCAAAAACAGCACAGGAGGTAGAGAGGGAAGCTGAGGTGGCACATGATGCTTACATCCGTAGCCGTAATGCCTATTTTGTTGGTAAGAATGAAGAAAATCATACTATTGATGCTGTCTTTACTCTTTCCACTAACGGTCTATTTCTGGAATTCATTTCATCATTTTCACCACAGTGTGATTATCTTACTTTATTCCAGGTGAACAAATTAATAGAAATTATGACAGGACTCGTTACAGTAAAGACAGCAGGTTTGGGATCCTCACACCTCATTTCAACGATGGCCGTAATCTTGGCAAAACTCTTCATTGGCTGGGTGAATCACAGAAGTAAGCACCGAAATAAAGTGGCCATGCAGCAAATTCTTTTGTTTTTCCTTAACACTGCATATCTGCTCCTTGTCCTTCTAATTTAAAAAGTGAAAGCCAACTCGAATTGTTCATATTTTTTTCTTAGGTTTTACAATCCAGCTGCTTGGAAGAGATCTGGGAACAGAGAGAAGATAGCACAACAAATGGGCAAAACCATCGTCAAGTACTTTTTTTTTTTTTTTTTTTTTTTTTAAACTGTCTGTAATGAAACATATGAGACCTGTAATTATCTCACTAAGATTTTATTAAATTTTCCCATTTCTTTTCATGTTCTTCAGGAGAGAAAAAACGTTGCCTGTTCTGCCTGATCACACGTTTGGAATGGTCTTACCACCAGATGATTTTGGTAAATTTTGTATAAAAATGTTCTCCCGCCTTACATACGGGAATATTTGGTGTGTCCTTAGAAAAATCTTTTTCAGTTGAAGACAACAAATACTTCCTTTGCAGGCATTGGAGAGCTGATCTACTCCACAGGTCCACGGCAGTACACGAGAGGCCCAGACAGACAGCGCAGCCTGGTGAATGCAGTGAGGCATCACCTCAAGAAGGTCAACTTTGAAAACTTCCCCTCCTTGCTAAAGGCATTCAGACATTATGACAAGGTATGAATAGACTCACAACAGGTTGCCAACTTGTGTTTGATAAGTCAAAGTGCTGGTAGTAAGGAAGTCAAGCTGTTGGTTTTAAGATAAAGCCAGTGATGTGTGACTCTGTGGTAAGATGATTTTCAAAGTAATAGAGCTTTAATTCTCATTTTGCAGACTTGTGTCACACTTCTAAACACATACCGAAGTCTGTATGGGTTCAAAGGGTTGTTATTTATGAAACTAGAAACCAGTACCAAATATTTTGCCCATTGCCTACAGATTCTACATGTTCAAAATGTGTTTATAGGGATTATGAATCTGTTTTTTATGTTAATTACCAGAAAGGAAAGGGGATGATTGACAAAGAGGACCTGCGTGCAGTGTGTCATCAGTTCCAGCTGAACGTCAGTGAGTCGGTCCTGGATGACCTGATGGACTACTGTGACACAGACAAGGACGGGTTTATCAACTTTCTGGAGTTTGCCAACTTTCTCAACTGGAAAGACAAAATGCCCATCAACATTCGAGAGCAGTGCATTATTGCAAATGGTAAGAAGAAGGCAATTTAATCTATCGGTTGATTTTATGCTTCATCACAGAACTAAAACTGCACTGATACCACCGACAATATGGAATGCCAAAAGACGACAGATTTAAGTAGTTTTTACATTTTGGTCTGATTAATTTATCTGCAGAGCGTCAAACCAGCTCAGCTCCAGGTGACATAGAAAGAGTGACAGCACAGCTTCATGCCTGTCGGTTGGTTGATCTTGAGGACTTGCAGCCTGTTGAGCCAGGCAGCTCACTGAAAACTCTTAGAAGCCTTAGGCAGACAAGGGCAGCCCCAGACCACTTCAGAACTACCTCCTCCCTCATCGGGGCTGCAGGCGCTGGTCGTTTCCCATCAGGTAAGTCAGGAGACTTTAAGCTGACAAATATGTTTTGCGCTATTAAAGCTGCTTCTCGCTTTGGACAAGATTAAGGAAGGAATATACCAGGAATCCACTGTCATTCACTTCTTCTTAAACACAGATCTTCCTCATGACACAGTTCAAATCACTGTCGTACCAACTCATCAAAACCAGCCATTTTTAATAAAATCAAATACATGAGATATTTTAGATTGTGCATATTTAAAAACATCCTTTTGTATTTTAGAAATGTTTTACGTAGTTTGCTTACTTTTTACTCCCTTCCCTGTACATCATCTGGTCTCTCTTTAAATAGATGGACGTACATACGGGATCCCATCTGTGCGCTCAGATCTTCCAGCTCCTCGCATTAAAAGAGTCAGTGACAAAAACAATTATGGCGATACATCCACAGCTGGAGATCTTCTACATCCATCAGTTCATGCCCTGCAAGGTGTTTATGAGGAACATTTCTTCTGTCCTCGCAGCAAGGAGGAGGTACAGCCTATAGATGAGACTGGGGTGGCACTGTCTATCTTTCAAATCTCACCATCTTTTATTATTTGTATGAAAAAGAACATTATTGTTATTATTATTTGCCAACAGAAACAATTTTACATTTTTTTTCTGACACAGAGGAAAAAAGTTATCACAGCATTGTGCTTTTGAAGTTAGGATAAGTGAGATAAGCGTTTAAAAAGTTATTACACTATAGGTCAGTTGATGCACAACAATGGGGTCTGTTCCATAAAATAAACACCACTGATGTGGGTAATCTCATTTACTGCATCAAAGTCTGGCCCATATAATGTATCTGCCTAAGAAAGGCTTATGTCTGAGTTTTTCTTTTTTCTTTGTTTTTTAAAGATCAATTCAGAATCTTTGCTGGCAGTAAGTCAAACTCATTTCTCATGGATGCTGAACTCTGACCTCTGCCAGGGCTGCCTTTTGTCACTGATTCTGTTCAGTTTTTATGGACAGTTTTTGCTGGAGAGATTTCATGTCTTGGCTGGCTTAGGAATGACTTGGTGTCCCCCCACAATGGTGGAAGAATTACATGCATAAATACGTCTAAATGTGAAATTACTGAAGGCAGGGCTCTAGAGTGCGACCAGCAACCAAATTTTTCAATTTCGTGTGTACATTTGAAAGTACAGGTGGATAGAGAGAGGTGAGTAGCTGGAATAAAGCGATATCAATTCATTAAATCTTGAATCGAGTTTTAAATATAAATGTATTTTGCGGCAGAATCTCAGGTTAAAGCTCACAAAACTATTTGAACAACCACCAAACAGTAAATGAGAGCAGGTAAACGGATTCCACACAAAGATGTAAACACAGAGCTTGGACCCGACGCATCAGAATCAGCTTTCTCTTTCTCGGCTTTCTCACCTGACAGCATGGACATGCCATCAGGGCTGAAAGCCGACAGCTCGCTGATTCTGAAGCATCGGTCTGCTTTGTGTTTACGTCTTTTTTGTGCTAGATTCTGAGCTGCAGGTTTTGTCTCTCTCCAACCAAATTTACTGAACCAGCAGCAAAACAAGACCCAAACTACGCTTCACATTTAATAAATGTCGTCATGAATTCCCTCTTACCTTTGCTGTTTTGCTTTCACCACGATAAAAATCACGCTGTTGTTTTTAGTTTGTTTGTTTGTTGTTGTTTTTTTGGTTTTTTTTTTACTTAGGCTTTCTCATCAGAGGTCATTTAATTTCTGCTGTTCAATACTGAAGAAATTTAAACTTTTTAAAATTATGCAAAATATGCATAATTACTACTGCAGTATATTTTCAAGGTTATCTGCTAGAATCAGAATCAGAATCAGAATGGGGTTTATTGCCAAATGTTGAGCAGGTTTACAACATTAGGAAATTGCTGCGGTGCTTCAGTGCAAACACAGTGTCATAAATAGCACTTAAATAGACATGGAAAAAAATAAAAGTAGGGATAAGAATTAAAAGTGCTACGTGGGAAGATATGTGCATGAGATATACATGAGATATATACATGAGAATAAGAATTAAGAGTGCTACGTTGAAAGATATAGCCAGATATAGCCAGGCCAGGAAAATCTCCTTCATGTTTTTCTGTGTTTTATCCTCAGTTACTTTGATACAAAGGCATCTGCTGCTGTGATGCTACACCTCTGATAAAGCCTCACATGTATCAGTACTGATAAATGATCAGAATTATAATATTTCTGACTGTCTGGGTAAAAATTAATCTAATCGAATCGGGACCTTGTAATTCGGAATCGAATGGATTATAGAAATCAGTGACGATGCCCAGCCTTAGTGAGTAGCCTAGGCCTGACAGAAGTGGATGTAGGTGTGGGTAATAAAAAAAGATGAAAAGAACTATTGATAACTTTTTTGTTAAGTTAAGGCCTGATCCGCCTGAAATTCATAGCCAGTGCTCTGACATGGAGCCATCAATCTCTGAACGCTGAAAAAGCACAGTGTATCCAGAAAACACATTATATGCTGCGATAAATGCACTGTCCAAGTGTCCCCTCTCCCCACTGCCTTTCAGTGACAGGCAGCAGCAAACAGGTCGTCAAAAGAGGCCAATGTGATGATTAAGTTTAACATTGTCTACAATATTGCCAAAGCATTTTAAGCACAAGCACTTTTTCAGTAACTTATCTTTCTTGTAGAACTGTGCTCCAAATAAAGAACTTTGTGTTGACAAGATTGTTAGTTAATCATTTGCAAATCAATATTGTCTGTATGGACAGAAAATTTCCCCCCCAAAAAGTGCGAAGTGTAAAACTGCGGTGTTAAGCGGTGCAGTTGAAAAATTTGGGTGCTCTTAAATTTTGTGCTGGTGCGCCTAAGAAAAGTCGCACCAGCACAACCTTGGCAACAAGTTAGTCTAGAGCCCTGGAAGGTGTAGAAATACAGTATAAAATGCAAATGAAATGGTGAAAGTAATCAGGAGTCCTTCCAGAGAGCTGAAAAATAAAGTCAGAACAGAAGTACCAGAAAGTGCAGTTCCTCTAAGACCACTTAAGGCTGGCTTCAGAAGTGTGTCAGCTCCTCTAGAATCTCATGTTTAAAGTAGAGCAGATATAAACCATTTTGGTGTCCACAGCTAATTTCCCGCTTTATTAGAACATTTTTAAAAATAACTAGTTTAAACTGTAAACGCCAAATGTAGGAATAATTAAGCGCATGGCTGCTCTGAGTGTCACGTAGGTGCCAAGACACTCTTCTAACCTCAATTAATTCAAGTTACTGAACAAGACTGTCCAAGAGGTCTCCACTCATGAGTTTTCAGTTAAATTGAAGCAAGAATTTTTTATGTTAGCACTAATTAACAATCTGTGGATGCAGCTTACTAAGTCAGGTTGGTAGCCTTAGCTAATAGCGTAGCCCCCCCTCACTCTTGTCCATTTACGAGCCATTCTGGTTCCAAACACATAACCAAAGATTCAACAAACAAAATACCAACCCCAATCCGTCAAAGTTACCGTCTATAGTCCAGTCCAGTCTTTTATACATATTATGGTCTTTCTGTTATCAGCCTGCCAGATTTAAAAATATTTTACCATAGAGAGTTGGGGGCTGCCAGACTCCATTTATGAAAGAATAACAGAGCGATGACAGTGATGAGTAAGAAATGGCAGACAACAGTGTGCCTGAGCAGCTTCACTGCTTGACTTCATTGCTTGAATCTTTCTTACTGTTACTGACATATTTCTTACAGATTGCAACAATCTTCAGGAATGCTGGTGTGAATATTTCGGAGGAGACGTTTGAGGAAGCCTGGGAACTCGCGTCAATGAAGCAACCGACCAGGGAGGTTTGTGTGGAGAATTTCCGCAACGTTCTCAGGGAAATAAAAGCAATGTAATACCGAAGGGTTTTTTTTTTTTTTTAACACTAACAATTTTCCTCATCCATAGAAGTTTGTCCTTCTCACAAAAATTTGTTTTAGTTTGTTAGGAAAGCTTTTTTTTAAACGACCATTCTCATAATTCTCACAGCTTATTGTCAGCTAAAGTCTTTTTTAAGAGCAGGAAAGAACGCTGTTTGCATTTCCTCTGTCTTTGCAACAGGGGAACTTGCAGTGCATAGGCTGTTTAAATGATTTCAGAGTCAGCTATGAAAGATCTGCATTGATATGAAAATATTCCAAAGAGACTGAGTTAAATTTGAATCCTTTCTGTGCTGCTACAGTCTTCAACAAAACAAAAACTACTGCTGATGAAAACTGCATCTTCTACACAATCGCGTGTTATATATTTTATGGATAAAGATCTACTTACCTGAATTAAAATTAAAATGTAAAAATATATAAAAAGGACGCAAGAAATGAAACTGTTTTTAAAAATATTGACCTATTTTTTGGATTAAGGCTTTGTAGGTTGCTGCCTTTTATGTTATTTAATGAATTTGCTGGAAGCCACTTAACAGTTTCTGGCAGAACACCCATTCAAAAAGGAGGTTATGTGAAGAGACATACTGCACTTGCTGTGGTATTTTATTTTTTTCACTATATGGAATTATTTCTTGTGTCATTGAATTGGTCGTATGCAATGTTACGCTGAAGACCTGAGATGTTCTTTGAAGCTCTATTTTCATCACTGGGAACAGCAACAAACAACTTATCTCCTTTATGCATCAGAGCAGATTTTACAGCTATTAAGCACATTTTTTACTTTAGGCACTCTTGAGATTTCCTCAGAGAGCACACACAGGTGTACTTTTTCATACCAAACATCACAGATTTTTGGGTCCCATTCAAAACTTGTTTTGATCTATAGTTTGTTTATCTTGCCTGAATATCGTGTCTGTATCAGTATAACAAAAGTGCACACACACAAATGAATATCAGAGAAATTGTGATGCTGAGTGGCATAAACAGTTTTAATCAAAAATACTTCATTGTTCAATTAATTTGTTTTGATTTTTGTTTTAAAAACACTGATCATGTTTTGGGCTTCGTATGAAGTTGATGTCACCCATCATTAATAGGAACAGCACATTTGCCACGTCAGCATTTCAGTATTATGTCAAAAGTTTGTAGTGATGTTTCTATCCACTGATCAGAGTGTTCAGGTGCTTCAGTATTTCAGTCCCTGGACCCTTCATGTGCTGACGTGACTACTACATTGCAACTTGCTCCTAGTAGTTGCCAACCCTCTCAAATGGCAGCAGTATATGAATAAGTGAATGAAAATCAAGTTTAGTGTTTTTAGGCGTGCTTTGTTTGAGCAAACATTTTCTGTTTATTGGAAACAACATGCCATCCTTTGTTGGCATATAATAAGCTGCTGTGAAGCAGTGTTCAGTTATGATTAAAATGCAGCTGTCAGTAAATACTAAGTATGTTCTCTGAATCTTATCTCTTTTTTTCTGTCTAGAAGTAGTATTAACTTTGATTTCCACACATATTTATCCCGTAATTCTATTAATCAACCTTATAATGAGACTCTGACAGAGACAGCACAATGAATCTGAAGCGTCCTGGAGCTGGGACACATGCAAACATACAAATACACATTAAAGAAAGCATGAGGAATTGTTTGCAATCTGCTTCGCTAACCAGATTAATGAACTAGTTGGCGTCTAGCCTGGACTGATTCACACGTCAGAACATACAAAAAAACAATAAAATAACTAATAAAAACATTAGCTTTTGTATATTCACCACTTGTTTATGTTTTCTTGTTAATTTCCATTAAAGTGAGTGATGCACAGGCATGTTAAATTGTTTAATGTACTCTCACCATATCCATGAGCATATTGACACGTACTAAGCTAACCACACTCATTTAATCCCATTATGACTCGGTGAGATGCTTGACTGGAACTATAAAAAAAAAAAAAAATCCCCCCCCCCACGCAAACTTCCGCAGACCCCGCGTATTACCATGCAGGAAAATTAGACTAATCCTCAGCGTGTTTCATTATGCATGAATTAGCGGACGCTAATGACAGAATCCTCTCTGTTTGTCAGATATGTTGTCAACATTAATAATACTGCAGCAAGCTTTAACAGAATTGGATGACACGCAACATTCACGAGCCTGTCAAATGTGATGTCTTCGACAAGTGACACATTGCTGGCAGTGACTGTGGGCACAAACACAAGCTAAGGTGGAGAATTTTATGGCAGAATTAGTCATTCTTGCTTGGAGCAAAACGATACTATTATAACTATTTTCATTTTGTACAAGATTTGTGTTATGCTCTCTTTGGCCCATCAAGAACTGGCTTCAACTTTGTCGCTGGCAGCCATCTACTAGAACATATGTCCCTTTCTGCTTGCTACAGAAAGTGGATTTTCTTCCCTGATGCTTTTTTTTTATCACTAACAGAATTCCGGTATTAGTTGAATACCAGAATACAGATCTAATATTAACAAAGTTTTCTCTTGGCCTTTATAATAGTCACTTGTGGGAAAAACTATTCTGCAGTGCTCCACAAAGTACCAAAGTACTCCACAAATTTGGCACTGCATGTCTGCACAAGTATTCAAAACCTACTTTAGCAACAATTTAACCACTAACAGGTGGGATTTCAATGTGTTGTTCTAGTTGCTGATGAAGCTGCAAGCAGAAATGAATAAAGAAAAAGAAATGCTAAACTGAACTGCAGTGTGAAACCTGAGCTATTAGCTCACATGGATTACTTTTACATACACTGACTTTATTATTTTAAACTTTGGCCACTCTAGCAGTATATATAAGGCAGGAAGTAAGGAGCATAAGCCCTTAGGTTTTCTTTAAGGCTTTTTAATGTGGGGATAAGAAACTGCAGAGGCAACCATTGGTGTAGAGCAGGGGTGTCAAACTCCAGTGCTTGAGGGCCGATGTCATGTCAAACTTGTAAATGTGTCCCTGCTGCAAAACACCTGAAAAAAGGTAGCAGGTCTTTAGCAAGACTCTGTAGAACTTGAATGCATGCTGAGGTGGCAGCTCCTAATGTAAGTGTAAAAATGTACTTTTATTGCACCATGCTCATTCACTCATGAGCTGCTGCAACATAAATCAAATGACTGAATTGCCACCTCAGCATGCAGTCAAGTTCTGTAGAGTCTTGCTAATGACCTACTAATTTTATTCAGGTGTGTTGCAGCAGGGAGACATTTACAAGTTTCATGACATCAGCCCTGGAGGACTGGAGTTTGACACCTCTGGTGTAGAACAAATGGAATCTGTTGGGTCCTGATTTTCATCAGGGAAAGGACAGAAATTGGTGATGCAGTTTATAGATAGAACATACTGGTACTCAGACACCAATCAGATCATTATTACTTCTTAGTTTCTAGAAAAAATACCTGTGTATCTCCATCATAATTTGTAGTTTCTTTTTCAGATTTAATAAAAATAACTTTTGGAACGTGACAAAAGATATCATGGTTACAGCTGTAATACAATGACAAATGACCAAACTCAATTTAATAAAGCATGTACTTGACAGGTCCCAAAAAAATAAGCATGTACATGAAGTTGGTCAATGATCCAGAAAATAACTTCAATCTGTTCATATACTGTTTTTGTCTTTGGAGTGTCTATTAAAGGGATAACATTTTCAATAAGAAAACACAAACGAGATAGTCAACAGACCATAAGAACAGTAATGGTGAAGCATATACAGAATCTCATTTAAAAATGCCTGACGGGGGTTGACAGGTGAATCAGAGAGACTGTACAGTACCACTACTTCTAGTCTGACATGTAAGGCTTTAGGGGCATCAAAGAAAAACCATCAAGTAGTACTCAGTGTCTGCACAGCTCCAGCACTCTGGGTCCCATTTAATGTGATCCAAATGGAAAATGATCAGTACAGTTTCTCACTTTGAAGGTTGCCTTCCATGCGAAAGCAAAAAATGACAAATCTGAGCAAAGCTGAGTCAGATTATTCAGCTAGTTTCCAGTGCCAGTGCCAAACAGTGCTAACAGTCCAGTCAGAAGAGGCTCCCCTCGTTAGCTCTCGGTGGAATCTGCGACGACACAAAGCAAAGATGGTTAAAAACTTCCCACACTGTTAATCATGCACATCCTAGATTAGTAGTACAAGTTTATTGAAAGTGCTGAAAGAAAAGATGGACCGACTAACCCTGACATTCAAACTAAGTTTTGGTTCTTGTCTCACCTTGAAAATAATTGTATATAATTCTGAAAATGGCACCTGTTTCATGCCAAACTGTCGGTTTCATGTGAGCCTTCAGGATAACATTTGAAGTGTAACAGGATTTCTCAGAGAGGATTTTAAGACCTGGAACAATAGGACAGAGAATCTGGCTAACTAGATAGGTGGGTATTAGGTAGAATAGCCACACACTGTGGTCCAACAACTGGATTACTGGCTGAGAACAGAAAGAGGCTTTGACTGTTAGCACTGTGTGGGTGTGGAATGATTTGTCTTTTTGTTTAACCAGCAAACTTTATTGAAGAATTTAACATACTCAGAGCTGGATTCCAAACTACAGGAAGTTAGCAGACCTTTGCAGTGAAGGAATTGCAGTTATGCCAACGTTTCTTAACACTTTAAGGCAAAAAAAAGAAGCCACAATTCTTTGTTGATATTTGGTGAAATAATAGAAAATAAAGTTACAAGTTACTGCTTATCTTTTACAGTCAGTCAGTGATCAAGCACAGAATAACAAAGGTTTATGATGTGGCATCAGATTTCTGCACAGCCAGGTTGCTTTCAAAGAAAAAAAAAAGATTGATTTGCTTCATTTCAGGTATGTGACGGTAGTGGGTGTTGTTCTAAACACTGACCAACAGACACAACTGTGCCTGAATGCATCATATATCAACAGTGACAGAGGACTAAAAGTTGCTGCCTCTCAGTTTGTTTTTTCACACATCATCCCTGCACACATTGTGTGATAGCAGAACCAGTCACATGACCATTCAAGTACACTGAACATGCATCTGCCATCGTAAACAGGAAGCTGAAACTGTTTGATTTCTTGATGGGGAGGAAGAACCATGATGGTATAAATGAATTCCTTTGCCTAGATGCATGATTTTAAAGAATGGTTACATAAAGTGACTAGAAGCACGAGGAGATGATGACTGTGAAAAGAGCGTAATACGCTGATAAGATTTTCAAACTCCAAGTAGCTTAGCAGCATTTCCAAAAGTCTCAGTTTTAAAGGTCCATAAGCACCGCAGTAGTGTGGCTGTTGGTCATAAACCAACCTGCAAATTCAGAGTCTAAAATGAATCAACACAGAAACTTAATAAACTTCAGGTCCTCACATGGCCACTGTGGCTGGCTCCAAAAGAACATGATATTTGACCCCAGGGATATTAGATTTCTGTCAGTGCGCCCCAGGGCGGCTGTGGCTACAATGTAGCTTGCCATCAACAGTGTGTGAATGGGTGTGTGAATGGGTGGATGACTGGATGTGTAAAGCACTTTGGGGTCCTTAGGGACTAGTAAAGCGCTATACAAATGCAGGCCATTTTTACCATTTCATATATCTCTGGATGCTGGTAAAGCTCAAATTTAACTGTGTGGGTGATTTGGGGCAGGTTTGATTTTAGTGTAGTGGTTAACACATTCACCTAATGAATGAAAGATCACACACAAATTCCTGGGAGGAAGCACACCTGGACATCCAGCCTAAAAAAATCAGCCAAATCAAACATTTAGATCCATTTGTTATGGCGATCATAAGGGAGCTACAAAAGAAGCTTCTATCTGTCAAATATTATTAACAACTATATTACATAAATATTCCTGCTAACCCAGCTAGTAAGCAAAATTCCACCTTCTCAATGAAATATGGTCACTTCTGGTTTAACCCCCCCCAAATGGTAACAAAAAGGCTTCAAAATATGTCAACCAACCCATGGGTGACATCCCAGTGAATATGTTCATCTGTTATATAGTCTTATTCCACAATTCTAAAAAGTTTTTAAAAACAAAAATGAAAAAGAGTTTTTAAAGCAAATTGAAAGCAGAAATAATTGTTTTACCCTTTTTTTCCTACCAGTACTATTTTTGTTTCTTACTTTCAAGTGACTGAAGTAGCAGTAGAAATATACATGTCACTTTTGCCACTTTCCTTAAGAGGGGCATTAAATACAACACAGACCCTCATCCATGGGATCCTTCTGAACATTTCACTGTTATTCTTTCTGCATTTACTTTAAAAACCTTCAACTCACCACCAGCAGCTCTGCTCCCCTCCCAACAAAAACAGACCTGCTGTATGCTGGAAGGCCTGCAGGTAGCTTTGAGCTTTTGCCAACATAAGATTATCTCTAAGCAAATATTTGTACACTTTAATTTTGCATCAGCATAGCCTATATGGAGAAGTAAAACAAACAAAGATTTGGGCACATTTCAGCAAATTAATGATCAAAAGTTTTCTTTAAGCAAAGAAAGAGCAGACATAGCTTCAGCTCTGCTAACATGCCAGTGCTGAATGAGGAAATATTTGTTTCAAAGCCATGCTTCTGGATGATTGGCTTGTTTGTGATGTTGACAGATGACGAGATGAGTGCTTACTCATAAACAGCAGTTACAATTTTCTTCTGTGGGCCGCCGTCTTCACTGGATCCCACTTTGAAGATTTTTGTACCCTCAGGGTCATCGGGTCCTTCATGTGATGACAGGATCCAAAATCTCATGACGATATAGCAAAACTTCCTACCTGCAAGAAAAAAAGACAGAAATCAGAGTCCGTCCTGCTGTTCATATCACTTCCTCATCCCATGTTCTGATTTCACAAACTGACCATACTGATCAAAGACGACAGAGATGTCCTCTGGAAGCACAAATACAATATCATCCGTTTGGACACCGAGCTGCTTCCTCTGAGCATCAGTGAGAGACCCACACCTCTTCTCAACATATTCCAACATCTGGAAGGAAAAACAAGACGATCATTACTAAAAAAAAGACTGAAAGTGGGAAAAAAAAGTCTTAATTTGACATAAATACTAAATGTTAGATTTTTTTAACACTAACAGTTTGATACAGTCCTGTACTGTCTGTGTGAGACCGTCTCAACAAAGTCAGCTTTTTTTAAATACACCTTTGTTATGTCTTTGATGTGTTACCTCATTGGACACTATCCCCTTTAGCTCATGATATCTGCCGTTGGACATCTTGTTGGAGACATGAACCAAGGCCTGGAATGGATGAGGAACAAAAAGGTGGCTTATTCTCTTTAACCACAGTATTTAATAAAAAGCCGCGATTCCTGATGGTACAAGTGTGTGTTTGCATCTTTAAAACGGGTTTACAACCTGCCATGTTGCCTCAGGCTGGGTAATAACCAGAAAAATAAATAAATACACAATCTTAAAAGTCTCTAGTTGAAACTGTAACTGCTCTGCTGCTTTCAGTCGTGTTATGTGTTCTTCATTAGCACAATGAACCTGCCCAGTTTTCACCTTGGCAGGTTCATTCAGTAGGGGTGGTTGTAGCTCAGATAGAAGAGCAGGTCATCCACTAATCAGAAGGTTGGTGGTTCAATCCCTGGCTGCGTGTGCATTCACTGAAGGTGGAAAGCATTTGTTTATGGGGGGAATGCTTTTTTTGGGGGGGGGGGGACAAGCACATGTGGGACAACACTGCTATTAAAAAAAGTAAAGCTGAAGATAAACAGGCGGATGAAGGTCACGTGATGTGATGCAAACTTTAGCACAGAGCAAAATGTTATTTAGCGAGGTATAGTTTAATGTGGTGTTGTCCCACCTACGTTATCCAATCCATGACCTCTTGATGTATCAGATGTAAACGTGTATTTACTACTAAAGGTAACTCTTTCAAACAATGGTCCATATGAAGCATGAAAAATTTGCTTTTTATTATTGACAGTACTGATGAAAAAGTAAAACGGCCTGTCGGTATTTACCTGCTTCACACCTCTTTCAAACTCCTCAGAGTTGACGTCTAACTCAAAGTACAGATCAAGTGCAAACATGATGACCTTACACCTGATCCATGTGATCGGGTCTGGAATGCCGACCACGGAGATAGCGGGCCGGCGGCCGGAGCTCTCCTTGGGCCCGTCAGCTCCATGCTGCGAGCAGAACAGTCTGTGTTTCACACCGGCGAACACGAGCCTCCGGCCCGGCGCCACGGTGTAAAGACGCACGGAACGCACAACCGGACCGTCCCACTGCCGGTGCGCAGCCGGCTGCTTGCAGCTGTTCTTGCGGGCACAGACCCCCGCTGTACAGGCCACGAGGCCGCCGAACTCCCGGCATGCGGCGAGGCTGCTGATCCGCTGCATCAGAGCGGGAAGGACACAGCGTTAAGGCTCCGTGTCCACCACAGACCGGGGCGACAGCCTCCATCCACACTGCAGCCTCTTCTAACCTTATGCAACTCACCCCATATTGTACCCATAATGCCTATGGTGAAAACGACGTACACATAACAGTGCTGCTTTCAAGAACTGTTGGAAATTTTAACAATCGGAGCAGTTAGGCCCAATGACTGTGTGTGTTTGGCCTTGCCTGTGCTGGGGTTCGTCTTCGCTTTCACAGAACTCTAGCACTCGGTCTGCTGCTGTTTACTTTGAACAATCACTACAGTATTGTTACATTTTTATAAATATGTTTTTATTGCTTTGAAGTCTTAGACTCTTGAACTATGCTATCCTACAAGTTAGTATGCTAAACAGTACATATAATGATCATATTCAACTTCTGCAACATTTTCAATAACGATCTGCTACATTTTATTTCCTGTTTTTTTATATAATATTCATTACCGATTTGAGCACAGACAGATAATGCTCAGTATTTTCTGGCAAAATGTGTGACTACATATTTATACCGTATTTTACACAGTCGGTCCTTCAGATTGAATTCAGATTGTTTTTGAAAGACTAGACTGGATCTGCGTAAGAGTTCTATGCGTGAATGGCACTCATTGGGGGTATTTAAAGGCAGCAAAGTGGTTTTACTGATAGGATCCAGTAGAGGGAGATAAATACTCATTTATCGTGTGTGTGTGTGTGTGTGTGTGTGTGTGCGTGTGTGTGTCGAATAAGGGAACTAGAAAACAAACTTTACGTGTGTCTCTGCCCGCATGTAGTCTATTATAAAAACAATAAAAGAGAACATGTAAAAGAAAAAAGCAGCAGCAACACACACACACGCACGCACGCACATGCACACACACACACACGCACACACACACACACACTGAGTTGTTCACACGGGCCAGCAGTTTTAGCCAAGCTTTTGTTTTCTGAGCAGGTGCCCAAAATGATTGTGCGAAAATGTGAAATTTGATCAGCAGACCAAAACATCATTAAGTCCCCGCTGTTCTCGGTGATTGCAGGTCAGCTCCGCTGTATCGTCGCGCTCTCCCTCCTCTGTGCGCACACGCGCTCGCACGCATTCAGCAGACACCTGCGCGCGGCCCCGCCCACCTGAAGTTCTCCCAACTAATTTTATTTATCAATAATTAGCCGCGCAGCACTTGGTTATTTGAAATTGCGCTCAGACACGGAAACCTTTCCGGGATGTATCATAGTAATTATATGTGTCAGTTGAGAATGCTTTTTACATCTGCCAGTGGAGTGGAGCAGAATATTAACGACTCCTCGCTGGGTGGGATTAATTGTTGGAGAATCTGCAGTTTAATACACAAGCGAGGAAGAGTTAGAGTCCGGGTTGCTGTTTATTGCACCATTGGTAAATTAAACATACACAGTCTGAACTGACACAGGGAAGGTCCCCAAGACAGGGCCACGCTGTGCACTAACAATGCAGGGCACGATCAGAGACATTATCAGAGCAAGTTGTGGAATTCAATGAATCCTGGACTTGAAATCTGTGGGAGAAGTAGCAAAGACTGGAGTGGAAGTATTATTCAGATGGGCAAATTTCGCCTTATTTGAGGGCAAATTCAGGGTTCATTAAGTTTGAAAGATTTTCATCAGATTTAGAACAGATTCTATACCTGCACTTGTACACAGCAAAATCTCCAGTGTTAAATTAACACTAGAGAGTGTCTATATGGGTCCACTCCTCTGGGTGTTAAATACAACACTGTTGAGTGTTAAATTAACACTTCTGACAGTGTTATATGTTTAAAAGTAACCTAGTCAGTTTTGAAGATTAACAATGGCTAACACTGAGCAGTGCTGATTTTCTAACACTGGAAAATAACTCAGAATGTTAGAAATATTCCAGTGTTAGAAAATCAGCACTGCTCAGTGTTAGTCTTTGTTAATCTTCAAAACTGACTAAGTTACTTTTAAACATATAACACTGTCAAAAGTGTTAATGTAACACTCAACAGTGTTGTATTTAACACTCAGAGGAGTGGACCCATATAGACACTCTCTAGTGTTAATTTAACACTGGAGATTTTGATGGTAAAAATGTTCTTTTAGATAAATCTGTAAGCTTTGCAGGGTTGTAGAAGGACTTTGGTGTTATTTAGCTGAAAATAACAAATCTGAAGCTGCTCAAATTCTTGTAAAGTTCACATTAGTGAAACTTTTAGGTCCCCAGGTCTCTCCTCATGTTGTTGTATTGCAAGTGTAAGTAATTGTGATGTTGTTTAAAGGTGATCACATACAGCCATATCAAAGTCTTGTGTATCGTTTGGGGTCATTTGAAGAGCTGGACTTGACTTAAAGGTAGTGTACCTTCTTCAGTTGAGGTTGGTTTTGAGATTTTCGGGCGTCAGTATCTTCAAATGGGACTGTAAATGAGTCATAATTACTAAATTAATAAATGAAGGTAATTTCCCTCCAAAATATTTGGCAGATTTATAGCCTTCGAGGCCGAGCAGTATTTCTGCTCTTTCTGAATTCATTCAATCTAATTTCCTGTTAGTCTTATAATGTTGTAGTGTCGGACCCTCAGGGTGTTATTATTGTCACTCAGTATCACAGCGTGTGAGCTGTAACACTGCAGCCTGCGTCTTCGCTGGGTCCGTTCCTCTGTTGTGCCACTGAAAGGCACTGTTGTCCACAGCTGAGCTCCACGCTGGTGTAACATGCTCTAACAGAGATGAACATACCGTGCTGAACAAACCCTCCAGAGTGCATGAGGCAGGTCACTGAGAGTAAATATGGACACTGGTTCATCAGAGGCAATGAGACAACTCCATCAATAAACAACATGTGGATATAAAATATAAGGGCACGCTGTCTGGGTGGAATCACAACTATAGCACATCTTAGACGTCACAAAATGAATGTAAATGGCACTTTAGCTTTGCTGTTCACGTGGGAGGACGAGGTGAAACGTCTCACTTTAACTCAGTGGTTTCTAACCTGGGGATTAAAACAAATAATGTCAAGAAAACAGAAACATTTCTCAGCTCAAGAAAATGATGACGCTATCCAAATAAGTACCTGTTAACTGCTGCCTATAACGCACAATATATACTGTAATTATTTTTTTGAGCTGGTATTTACAGTGCTTCTATAGCCCTACTGACCACACACAGTGATATACTGTACAAGCCAAATTTATCAGTTTCTTTATATGTTCTTTATTTTTCTGGCATTCACACCCACAGCCATGCATGCCAGTGAACTTTATCTGTATACCGAGTGAAATTTAAATATGCAGTCCCTCAAAATTGTTTCAGTGAAACAAAACAAAACAAAAGTCATAGAAGCTGAAATTACAGTCAAAATGGTAATGACTTATAAGTGTGTCACATTATCGCCTAATATTTGTAAAGCTGAGGTGTTTGGATGTATCCTTTTTTTAATCTTTGCCATTTAAAATGCAATCAGTAAACCAAAAAAGCCAGATACAACCTGTACCATTGTGCCACAAGAAGAGGTTGCGTTGGCTCATATAAAACCGATTCATATATATATTTATATCTACATTTTCTTTTTTTTACAAAAGTGGTATTTTGCAATTTCAAATTTTATTTTATTTTTTACATTTCTTCATAATCCGGTTTTTAGAACTACTTGGTCAACTTTGTGTTGGAAAGGATAGCGTGTTAAATCTGAAAATATGTTGTTTTTGTAAATTTGAATTTAATCTGGGCCACAGGTATTGGATTTTGTGTGAGCTGGCAGGGAGCCACACACAATAGCAGGCACAGGTGTTGACCAGGAAAAAAAAGAGACAGAGTGAAAGAGAAAGAAAGAAAAGGTAGAGGTGGAAAGTGATTTGAATTATCATTGCAGAATACATTTGGCATGGCTGCAGCGGAAAAAGCTTTAAATAGAGTCGTAAAGTTTTTATTTAAAACGGACGCACGGGCATTTCCAAAATTCACATTTCCGCACCTCTTTTGTGTCTTTTTTTCTGCCGGAGTGAACCGTCAATTTCCAAATGCAGAACTCGTTGATCAAGAGAGCAGATATCTTTAACTTAAACGTCGGGTAATGAGAGAAATTAGCACAAATGCTCTTAGTAATAGTTTCTGATTTATTTTTTTTTCACTCACAAATTATTTTTCAACTTGTTTTTGTATCTGCGCATAAATTAAAAAAATCGGCTGAAATTTATTATTCATCTGAGATGTGATTAATATGCAAAATTATGCAAATTAAGATGCAATTAGGCTCCAATTCTCTAGTGGAATTTTCCATTATAATTTAATACAAAGTAACAGAGTAATTGGTGTCACGTGTAATTACGGTTACTCAAGTGCACTTTCAGGCATGCAAATGATTCGCTATATGTTGGTTATCCTATGCAAATGTACCATGTGGTGTTTTAACAAGTTGAGGAAAACACAATGGGCGCGTGGTTACCCAGTGGGGTTGGAACAAGGTAAGTGTATTTAGCTGGAAAACTTTCAGTGCTCAGATTATCACCAGTTAAGACTTCCAGTTACTTCTTCTTTTTTCTTTTTTTGAATTTATGATGAATGCTGGAGAGGCACACACTTTCATCCGCCACCAATCGATTAATGAGGGAAAAGTGGTTTTGGATGTGACGGTTCGAGGGAAAGGAGGTGGTTTCCAACATGAAACTGTTGCTTCAGTTGACATAGTTCACGAGAAGCATAAGACACCACCCGACCCCACCCCTCCACCCCACTTCCTCGCTTCAGTCAGAGCTTTTCTGCATCTTCATTAGAACTGTGCCCTGTTTGATCAATGACATTGCAAATGTCACAAGCAATCACAAAACATTACGACTTGAGGGGCAATTACACCGCAGCTCGGTGTGACAAACTTTGCAGCCGGCGGCCGGGCAGAGGGAAGAAAAGCGATTATGTAATTGATATCTATTTAGATAGAATGAAAGTCCTGTAGAACGCTCGGAGGGAAAAACTGTTCGCAGAGCAATTCCTTCTTGGGAGGCAAATTGATTTTAAATTGTTACATGGCTGGTTACATGTCCTGACATCTTGCTTTGCTCTCTCTGACACACACACACACGCACATAAACACGCTCTCTCTCTGGCATTTAAACACACACAGATACGCTCACTTACATGCACACACTCCTGCAGACACACACCCTCCGCTATCTGTCTTGTTCATGATCAACGCTCTGAACAAAGACATCCTCCCTCCCTCATGCCCCCTCCCTGCCTCACCCATTTCTCTCTCTCTCTCCCTCTCCGCCTCCACTCTGTGTGCCTGCCTGCTTGCACAACTCTCTCAAAGAACATAATCCCTCAACAAAATGGAAACACAAAGGAAACTTGAGCTCAATCCTATAAACGCACGGACACAGCAGACAATGCCTCCTCCCACCCGTTTCCCCCTATCCCCGTCCCCCTGCCTCCCCAACAGCCATAAATGCCCCGTGGCACAGATCAGGCTTTATCAATCCTCCCTCCCTCTCTTCCCCCTCATCCTCCTCCTACATCCATCCCTCCTTCCCTCCCTGATTTCCACCCCACCGCCACCACCTCTACTTTCCTCCCGTCTCCCATACCTCCACACAGGCTGTTCTCGTGCAGCAGCCGAGCTGAAAGTCGCTTTGCGATTTGGCTCGCAAATTTACTCGCTTCTTACGAGTCTTTGATTTGAGCAGTAGTGGTAACGTCGCAGGGGCTGACGTGGAGGTAGACGTTGGAGTTGTTCAAAACTTCAAGGTGCAGCAGCCCGACTACTACGATTTTAACTCAGCGTCTTGATTTTGCAAGAAGTTCCCATCGCCTCGTCTGTTTCTTTGGTTCTGCCATGGCACCAACCAAACATGAATCAGACGACTCTGTCCAACACTTCTACATCTTTTTCCTTAGATTTCTTTTTCGTTGTTGTTGTCGATGATGACATTCAAATCTCTGTAGGTGGTGCTCGGGCGCAGTCATTAGCAAGTTTCTGTATCTCATCCCAAACAAACACTGATGTTGCTGTGTGACAGGTTTCTTTGGCAAGACCTATCACACATATGTTTTCAGAACCACAGCCTTAAAAGTAAAAATTTTCACTACTGTCCAAAAGAAGTTTTCTATATTCATCAATCCTCCTTATCGTCCTTTCTTAAAAGCAGGTCTAAATCAATTTGTCTGGGCTTCAAAACCATTGAAAAGAAAGTAGTTTGCAAGTTACCATATTTTCTGGTTAAGTTTATAATATTTAGGTTGTGCTGTGGGTTGATATGACTGCTTCAAATTGTTAAACTTTTACAGTAATAAACCCTCGGTTACGGTTAAGGAATCATGTTGGTCATCTTTTAAAAACAAAACAACAGCGACTGCCGAACAGCGGTTTCCTTGTTGTTCACGCGACTTCCTTGAACGTAAACATAAGCCCGTATGGGGGATTTCTCTTACAGCTCATCATAACTTCTTGTTTTTACTCAAACAAAAGTTTCTGTTCAGATTTATGACACAGTCAAGATGTTGATTTGTTCTAATTTGCCCGGAAATTGGCTCATATTGTATGAAACGCAATATAAGCCGAAGGTTGCGTGACACGAGATACTAAGGAAACTTTGATTTACAGTCGATGTCTTTACTTTAAGGTGAGAAATATTCACCGTCGGAATTTATTACCCAGGATCCTACAATGAAGTGTCTGTGTGACTTTAGTATGAAATAACAATGTTGCGTGCAGCAAACTGAAGATGTTTTGTGGCTTTCCATTATGTAGGTCAGTGTCAGTTTCCAACTTTGACTAAACTGTTTTGCACCAGTTTGTTATTAAAGTTTAACCAAACCCTGCACCTGAGCTCCCACCGATGCCTCATGTTCCCCTCCTGAAAGCGATTCCTGCTCCGAGCCCCAACCGTGCCCAAGAAAGAGCCCCCTGGAGGTGGAGGTGAGGCGGGTGAGGTTTGAACTGCTCTAATCTGATTGTGGGTGGGAGGAGCAGATGATAGGGAGGAGGGTGGATGTTTGGCACCGGTACTGGGACTCTGTGACTGTGTGGTCTTCGGAGAACCACTTAGCGCCCACGTGCTCTCCTCCATTTCCAGGCTTTGGGAAAGGTGAGGTAGGCCGTCTTCCTCCTTTACCACCCGCTCCGACCTGCTGATTAAATCAACCCTAAGCAGGGCAAAGCGAGATAACAGAGGCAAAGTAGGCCGCCTTTGCTCGCTGTCACAGGAAGAGGAAGTGCCCTAGTGTACCTTCACCTGTGCTCGATGCCTCGCTGGTGCTGCTGCTGCTACAACCCGTTGCACAGCTGGAGACGAGAAGGCAAGCGTGTTAGATCAGAGAGCAGCGAAGCTCACATGTTACGTTTCCTGCTACCGCGACGGTGTCGAGTGACCGTCTGAGGCCTCAGAACAAAAGACTCACAGAGATTGCGGCTCTTTTCTGGCATAACTGAAATTAGCAACCGCTCTTTGAGAGTGTCAGTATGTGCTCATTAGGCTGAAATGAAAATAAAATGAGGGCTTTGCACATTTAACTGAAAATATTCTCAGTGTTTAGACTAATCCCATGAAAAGTCAGGTGAGATGTTTGAAAATGTGTTCAAACATCTCAATAATTAAACCCTAATCAGTTTGGAAATGTAGCAACTAAAGTAGTGGATAGAAAACATGTTTTGGATTATTATATATATATTCTCCTACGTTTAACATGCCAGTGAGTAAATCCCACAAACATCAGAGATCTGGGATGGCGAGTCCTTCTCTATAAATTCTATAAATGTCTGGTCTCTTTTCATGGATTACTGTCATTTGCCATCCACTATTGTGAGCGCCTGCCAGGCTGGCTTGCCATTTCTGGGCCTGTGTTTCCAACCTTGATATATTTGCCAAATGAATATTTGAAGCTGTAATTAAATTTATCCCACCTCTACACCTTCTGTAAGACGGCCACCTTGCACATTTCTCACACGCCATATTTCAGCTATTTTTTGTGTGGAGAAAAAAACACAGCTCGTTGCCATTTTTTAATGATTTGGAATGAGGATATTTTTACTAGAATAAACTTGATTTCAGGACATTCATAATGGTCGTGCTTACGTATTCAGACATAAATACACTCGGTGCGATGACACCGGCTGCATCTGACTTTGTAAACAAACTTTATAACATGTCAGTAAACATGGGAAAAGAGATTAGGAAAAGACTGAAATTTTAGCATTTTTAAAAAATACAAATCAGGTGCTGCTGATGACAAAATAAGCCTAGATGATGGTGGATAAATAAGAAAGTCTGTTATGCAGCTTTGTCTCGTTTTCACATTTCAAAAGTAAATGCAAAAAGTAGATGTGAGATTAAGACTGGAGGAAAGGTCATGTTTTATTAAAAGCCAACATGCATGAGGACGCAAGGCTCCGCATGCAAGGAACAAACAACGCATTAAATAATTCATGATGAGCATCAACTCAGCACTGTATTTGCTTTTTGGGCTTTTCCTTCAGTTGGTGAGGATGACTTTTTCACCTCAAACACATTCATGAATAAACTAAATAAAAAACATTTGGCAGTTAATTTATAAAAGGCTGCATGATTTTATTTAAATTACAGAAGAATCAGCAAGTTGGTTTTTTTTTTAATTTAAACTTTAAAAAAAAAAATCAAATTTTTTTGGGACCCACTTGTCTCGTCCGTCCTCTTTTTTTGTAACCAAAGTGCTTCGGAGTGATTTGTCCCATCATCTCCCTCCTTCTGAATCCTGTTAGTTACACTTTGAAGGAGCTTCCTGCTGATAATTAAAATCTCCAAGAGTCCCAATAATTACCACTGGTTCGCACTGCACTTTTCAATTGCACTTGTGGTGACATAATTCATTAGTGTTTGTCCAAAGAAGTGATTTAGAGTCTTTAAAGTGCTCCTCCATGCAGAATAACTATTAAAGCAGCCATATGCACATATGCTTGGAGCGTTAAACGGTTTGTTGAAGTCAGTCGGGGTACAAGGGATGATAAACATAAATTATGACTAATACACTGCACCAGTGGCTTTTTGGAAAATAAAAAATTACTGACACAGGGAAACCACTTTGGATCCACTACTGCAGCGCTGTGCCCCCTCCCCCCATCATCTGTGTGTGCTGAAGCGAAGATGTAGGAAGTACAACACAAATGGCTCGGGCATCACCTTGAATATTCAGATGGGTAAGCTAATTGTTTATGCCTGGATAACCCGTTGTCATTACCTGGCTTCACTTCAGAGCTCTCTCAAGGCGATGCAGAGTGCCTTTTGTTTCCATGCGCTTCCATTAAAAAGTTTCAGAGCGCAAAATGAGACTTTATTACTGAAGTTCACGGCATGAATTCAGAGCAATAAATGACTTTTTTTTTCTTTTGCATTAGCAACCCGTGATTACTGTGCGAACAAGTCTTCATTTTTGTTTTGATTCTTGACTTTTTTTTGTGGCAAACACCCTAAATGAGGGGTGTGCCTTAAAAGATTGATTTTACCACCTAACAGCTGGTGCAAATTAGCAAAATTTCTGAGACTTTTACACCAATTTTATCACTTGGTTCTTGTTACTCATACATAGTGTTTGATTTATGGATGACTTTATTTAAAAAAAACACACACACACACACATTACTTTTCATAAATATTTTTATCTGTGATTTTCAAATTTTATTTCATTAGCTGCAGCTCTGCAGAGCTCTTTGTTTTGCCAATTTCCGGCTCAAATTAGCCAGTTAATGCATTAATTGATCAACAGAAAATGAGCAAGTATTTGATGATGTTTTGCCAAATCTTCTTATTCAGTGTAAAAAGGATTTTGGAAGGAGTTAAATACAACCCATGCAAATCATTTAAACTTTAACGGAATATATTAGTTTGAAAGCAAAATATAAAATAATGTGTAAATTCTGCTGCCTACTTTTCAAACACATCCTGTTTCTGACTTTAGATTTCCGAGTAAACCTTTCCAGAATAACTACAAGTTAATCACCAATACTGATTAAATCTGGTGAACAGTTATTGTCGTGGCTTATTCCAGATGAGTGGGAAGTTCTGAGATTATGACTGCAGACTCATTTTAGTCTATCTCAAGTGCACTGGACCAGTAAAACAGTTGCATAATGAGCTACCTGTTTTACTGGAAAGTATTGCACACACACACACACACACACACACACACACACACACACACACACACACACACACACAAATTTAATGTACATTCCATTTATAGAATACTCTGAAATTCATTAAATAACATACAGTTTCAACACTACATTGTTACATATGCTTCACAATTCACAGTAAATGTACAAAGTGGCTCTGTTGTTATAGAGGTTAGCTGTGTCAGTTATCATACCCGGTAGTTTTTACTAACCTACATTAACTTGGGTAAAGCAGGCACACAAATGTCACCAGCACTGATTGTGCGCCTCACTTCTTGGCCAGCATGTCTGCTTTTTGATCTCACGTTTCCTGTCTCCCTTATTCTGTCTAATAAAGGCAAAATGGCCAAATAATAATATTAATACTAAAGAAGCTATATCACTGATTTGAATTAAGAGTGGACAATATTGTAATTGTATTATCATTATTGCTAGGGATGGAAAATACAAAGGTGCTGGATGTTGTTAGGGACATTTCCCCACTATACTCTCCTGCAAACACCTGTAAAGTAATTGTTTGTATAATGTTTTGAGAAATTTGGGGTAGATTTCCTGTGATTGCCTTTAGGCTGCTAAAGCACGCTCAAACATAGCACAGAATATACACAAATAAACTAAGATTTTAACACAAATTTTTGAGTAGGTTCAAAACTTTTTTCCCTTATGAATGAAATTTAACCGGATATTTAGGGTTGTGGACTCTTGGCCAAACAAAGCAAGTGTGTGTAAGTTAGACACAACTGACTGCTGCTACAGTTCGAGACAGATTGATTATGAAAAGAAGATTTACTCTCAGCCTTTGTAGATTATGACACTTTTTTGCTTATGCAGAGTTGCTTTCTATCATTTTCAGCACTTGCTTCAAGTGCATCAAAGTGCTGCTTAATATCTTTTTAATCTTTGCTTTTGTTGACCCATGTTAATGGCCTTTCCTCTTACTCAAAGCTTCCAGCTCATTGAGAACACCTCCTGATATATTAAGCTACAGCTTGCATTCATCACTTTGTTTCCCCTTTGTGTTTCTTCTTCTTTTTTTAAGGGAACTGCAGGAATTATTAGGGGCTTAACCGCAAGAGGCCTCTAAGTAGATCTCAGGGTGTAAGCCTCTCTCCCAAGTCAAGGCCAACAGCACTCTGAGCCCTCAGTCCCATTCAGTGATAATGTACATGTCAGCAGGGACATGCAATGATCCCTCACTTCTCCATGCTAAATAATCATTTTCCTTTCTTACACTCTTTCTTTCATTCACGTAAATCCACTCCCCTAAAAAGAAATTCCCAGAAAATATTAACACGCTGTCAAACAATAGTCCTCAGAAAGCATGAATCAGCAGATGATTCCCAATTCCATGCACACAACAGGGGATTGTATTTAGTCAATGTGTGTGTATGCGTGTGTGTTTGGGTGGGTGGATGGGAGCCTCTGTTAGCAGACACTCCCATCCAGAAAAATTCCAAACCCCCAGCATCAGTACAGAGCTTATGATCTGTGGGAAAGCCAAGGCGAGTTGCAGAGCGGCAGAGCACCTCGCCCGAGTCTCCAGACGGCCTGATTTGGGAACGCCGTGAAATCCATGGCACCTCTCCTGGCTTCCTGGCTGAACGGTTGCCATATCTTGTGATGGACTGAGGCAGGAGAGAGCGAAGCAGCCAGGGATGAATACGGCTTAATCTTTACCCAGGCCACATGTGTGTGCATGATAACATGGTTGCTTTCTTCCTGTGCTGGGTTATTCTCCGCCAGCTGCCAGGTTAGCTGCCTCGCACAGCCATGTTTCGCTGCGATATTTGCCCGCTGTAAAAAGAACTATTGCACCTAAGGTGGGGGCTAATGCATGTTTTTGGAATTGGTGGTAATTCCTGACACATTTCGAGAGACAGATAGGGTGTCTTATAGCAAATGACAATATATGTAAAGACACCTAGCTTTCTCCCCCCTTTTAGTTCCTAATATTTTATTTGTGAGGAGCCTCCTTGCACCAAGGATAGGGGTTATTTTTATAATTAAATGGAGGCATTGTGATCAAGAGCAACTAGACATGTAGCAAACACCTAAGCGCACATTTTAAGTGTGACTCTCGGCCTGCAACCATACGGAAAATGCTATTTTAGCAACATAACACTCAAATGTGCCTCCAGTGAAAGATTCAAATTTTACCATTTTATTTTGCTAAATTTACACACAATAAAACACCTTAAAATAGCTTTATCCCCATTCTTCACCAGTCAAATCCTTGAGTGTACAGATGATTTGTATGTGTGTGTGTGTGCCATGAGATGCAAGCAAGTGCTCGTTACGACATAGATTTTCTTCATCATCCACAAAAGCTTACTAGAGTCAATTTCCCTCCTTTCTCTCCATCTTGCATAAACTTTGTCCTCCGACACTCATCTGCCCGGCTGCACACAGCCCATTTATTATGACTGCATTACCATAAATGATTTTATAACATCTGCTTGTCAATAATTATCGTACAAATTCCCGTGCCCTCTGACCTGTGCTCTGAATGAACCCCAGGTGTAAGGCACTGTCTGGCTAATGAGTAGCTCTCCGTTAGCACATTGTCCTCACATCAGCGCACACAGCCACTTCAATTAGAGCCTGGCGCACTCCTTAATATTAGCTGAAAATTGAGGAATCGTGCACTGATTGAAAATACTGTATTCAAAGAGAGAGTGGCTGTAAGCAAATGGTGAAGCATATTTGATCTAATATCAAGAAGGATACGATAATCACTTATTCTCATATTAATATGTGCTGTAGTCTTTTAATTCTCCTTGAAAACCTGCTTTTCTGTGTGGATATTAAGTGGCAATAATGTGAACAAAGACACTTTCAGATCCTCAAAATTATTTGGACAAGTTGAGGCCTGTTCACTTAATGTGTTTAACTTATATTTTCCACTGTAGTGTTAAATACACGGCTCAAAGAGATGTCAGTGGAAATGAGGGCCTATCAGGTCAGAGAGAAAGTAAACACTGTAGGAGTGGCAAAATCAACAAATCAGCAATGAAAAGAATGGATGCAATGGCCAGCTCAGCAACACCCAAAGGGTCTGAAAAACCACAGAAGACAACAAAAGTGCACGATGACAGAATTATTTCCATGGCAAAGAAAAACAGCTTCACAACATTTAACCGAGTCTTTAACGCTTTCGAGGGGGTAGGCGTATCATCGTCAAGGTCTAAAATCAACAGCCGCCTTTGTGAATGGAAACAACAAGGTGTAAACCGCTGGTTTCACTTAACAACAAGAAGGCCAGATTCAGAACTGCGCATAAGAGCCTGCACAGTTCTGAAAAAAGAAATATTTGGACAGATGAAACCAAGATGAACGTGCACCAAAATGACAGGGAGAGAAAAGGATGGAGAAGCAGCGAAACAGCTCATGATTCGAAGCACACATTATCTGTCAAACATGTTGGAGGCAGTATTATGGCTTCAGCATGTGTGGCTGCCATTAGGGATGGGTACTGGTATCCGGCACCGGTTCTGACATAAGCGGTAGTAACCAGACCGAAAAGCAGCGCACATTTCGGTGCTTTATTTCAGTGCTTTTTTTCCTGAGATGTCATACACTTTGGATTCTAGCCAATCATTTTACCTTTCCGAGGATAGTAGGCGGGCCCAGGTACGTACGTTCTTTTAGAGCAGAGCTACAGATTAAAAACGCCCAAGGCGAAGCGGTCAAAAGTCTGGCTGTACTTCACAGCAAAAGATGTAAACTCAGCAGCCTGCAACAAGTGCTTTAAGGTGATACTGTGCAAAGGAAGTAACTCCTCGAATCTGATGAAACACCTGGCGACGCATAGCGTTTTTTTAAAAGCCGAGAAATGTACCGTATTTGATAGCTTGCTGTGAGACCTCACATCGAGCACATCTACTGCAGGTGTGGTGCCTGTTATCAGACCCGGAGTTAGCAACATCCCCCAAAAACCCGAAGAGTAGAGTCCTGGCCCCTAGCCCTGCCAGTGTAGCAGAAATGATGATGGATGATGGCAGCAGCAGCCGTTCTTCTCTGGGTCAGTAGCTTAATGTTGTTCATGTATAATTTACGTTGAGTAGGCTCACCACGTTATTAAATTAATGCATGTAAGGTGAACTAGCAAACACCGTCGTAGTTACATGCGGCTGTCTTCTTGTTTGATGGCAGATACTCCCTTCACCCTGACCAAAAAGGCTAAAATGACCAAAGAAAAAGAGGGAAACAGCTAAACATGAGAGGTTTTTGGACAAAGTTTGTGTTTTTTTCCCCCATTGTTTAAGCACTGCTTCCAGCCAAGAGTGATACCATAAATCCCCTATAGCTGCAGAAAAGGCTAATATTGTTATCATTTTACAAAAAAACCAGCTGAACATGAGAGGTTTTTGGACAAAGTTTGTGTTCTTCATTCTTTAAGCACTGGTTCGAGCACCGTTTAAGCACTGACACCATTTCAAAAGTACCGGTTTGGTACTAGTATTGGATAAAACCTAAACGATACCCATCCCTAGGTGCCATCCACCATGACGGAAAGCAATCCAAGAGTTTCGCAAGGCAAAGAAATAGGAAATGCTTCAATGGCAAAGTCAGTCACCTGATGTCAACCCAATAGAACATGCTTTTCAGTTACTGAAGACAAAGCTGAAGGCAGAGAGACACAAAACAAGCAGCAGCTGCAGTAAAGAGCTGGCAGAGCATCTCAAAGGAGGAAACACATGTCCATGGGCTCTAGACTTCAGGCAGTCATCGACTGCAAAGGATTTTCAATACAATTTCATTTAAATAGCTCTGTATCACAATATGGGATGGAGCCCAGAGCAGGTTTTAAGCCTAATCTTAAACTAACTAAGTAAGTAAAGAGGTCAATTTGCCCCCTTGAACCCAAACTGGGACACGAGGGGACTAACAAAAAACTTCTTTAATATATTTTTGTTGAACAACTTTTTTTGAATAGTCATAATTTTAATAATATAATCATAGTAATAAAATGTTTTAAAAGATTATTTACAGAATTTCAAGCATGTTGCTAATATTTTCGTGCCCTGGATAACACAGGAAAAATGGATAATAGATCACGAACAACATAACTGCATCAAGAATAATTCACTTCAACACAAATATTCATGGAGTCAAATTGAACTGCATGATATTTGAGCTCACACCATCTAAAACTTCCTCAAGCACAACGATAGCACCAATCTAACGACAAAATTAAAACAAATCCAGAGTACAATCTCTTCACGTGCTCACATTACAAACCATTATTCGATCGCTCAAACACTGAAGTGCATCAATCTATTACATTACACAAGCCTGTTTCTCCCTGAACAGCAGTCTAGCTGTTCTATAGCAAACAAAACTTGATGTCAGATGCAGACTTAATTGAAAAGTTAATTAACTTTTTGAAGTCATCAGCTGTCATTCTTGCAAATCAGACTCAAGTCCACCCCCATGAGACCAACTACAGCAGTCTTAATGCCTGGGGACCTCCACCGGGCTACATGGGAACATTTGGTCATTGAAAGTACCATTTATAGAGTATTGTTTAATTAAAGTCAAATTAAGAGAACTCTATGCAGAATTTAATTTCTGGTATGAATTACTGCTGAAAACAGAGTGCAACTCAGATAATCAAACTTTTCATTATCCTGTCCTCCCTCCTGAGGTGCCTCTGCTGCTTCGCTCTAGATCTTTGTTTCTCAACTCCCAAAACATAAATGAGAGGAAGCTACATTGCATTGCATATTGATCCCACAAGTTTCTGTTTTTCAGCAAACACCACACCACTGATAACAACATCACTGTTGCTATCAGTGATATATGTTAATATAACCATTAGATCAGCGGTCCCCAACCTTTTTTGCGCCACGGACCGGATTATGTTTAACATAGGTGTTGCAGATAAATAGAAAAAGAAAAAACAGTACCGGTAGAAAAAAAAGATGATTTATTCATAATACAAAGGAGAAGACCCTGGGAACCCAAATTAACAATAAAAAATAACGATAAAAACCCTGAAAACTATAAATTTCACACTCGAGCCTCAACTCTCGCAGCCCGGTACCAAACGACTCACGGTCTGGTACCGGACCTCTGCATTAGAGCGCATCCAAGTCAAACAACAAAATCTGTTCTTTAAAGTTTAAATAGGAATTAATTTTGTGGCATTTTGTGCATTTTTGCATAAAATGTCACAAGTGAAGGTATTTTTGACCGTATCTAGACATACTTTGAAAGAAACGTTTTTGAAATGTAAAAGCACATTTATAAGCAGTAACACTTAGAAAATGCAAACATTTTTAAATATTTGAGGACACTTTCAGAAATTTAAGGGCATAAATGAAATGTAGAAACAGCTTTATGTTTGTATATTGAGAATTTGTTAAATTGTTTCCAGTATCAGACTGGTTAGTATCGCAGTATTGGTACCAGTGTGTATGCACCATTGATTTAGCTGACAGTTTCAAATTTTGAACAAACCAAATTCCTAAAAGTGAAGCTGTTGGTGTCAAGCAATTATGTGTGAGTGAACCCAAAGATCGGGTGTAACAATTCAGCGTGGGAATTAAAATGATTCTGAAATAAGTTGTGTAAAAACCTGCATTGAAGTAGATTTTGTATACAACTGAAAACAACAAGATATAAGCAAATGATTCATGCTTTTTTTTTTTTTTTTTTTTCTTTTTTTTTTTTTTGGAAGTCACTTCCAAAAAAAAAAAAGATTCATGCTTTGCCTCATTTACAGTATCAGTTCCAGCTTATAAAATTTTACTTGAATAGTCCATACCTTTAAAAACAATCACCCATCTTCCTCTCCAGTCCTGTTTTGTATTTCTTACATCTGGAAAATACAGCAGCCATAGCTACCAACACACTGTGTGACAAGCTTTGCAAACATTTCTTTCTTTGGTGATATTTTGCTGAGCTTTTTGAAAAACTGAAAAATCTTCTGTTGCACTAGGACCTTTAACGCATCACTAAGATGAGAAGGAAGAAAAAAAAAGATGTGCTGACATGTAACCAGTGCTGACATGTAACCATGTAACCAGGTTTTGGGATGTCATCATTTTCTGATTACTGAGCAAGTGTCTCCATGTTGCCACTGGAAGCAACAACAGGTGGATTAAAATGAACTCAACAGTAATATGCACTAACCTGCCTATTAGATTTAATTGCTCACTAACTGAAGGTGTCACTTTAACTCCTGGCTATATGTGAAAGGTTGTTGCACGTTAACCATGTAGCACCACCAACTCATACAGATACAACATTCTTTTAAACGAAAGTAAGGCAGCATGTTTGACTGCTTTAACAAGCAGTTGGGATCTGGCAAACTGAAAATGCATTTGTCTCAAGTCAAATTAACACTTACAAATGTATTTGTGGTTTGGACTTTGGCAACAGCATCTGTTTTAAGTGTTTGTTTAAATGCAACTCGTGCTAATGTGAGGAGTGGCAACAAATTTGTCACTGGACAGCTCTCAAAAATGACACAGGAAAAAGTGCCACAGGCTGATAGCTAGCTTCGTAAGTCAAAGCTAGCATGGCAGCAACTGCTAACTGCTAAATAGTGAGTCGCTTTATCCCTATTTATACTGTCAGCTGTCCTGAATGCTTACATACCTATTTCACTTAATGACCTAGGTCAAATATGTAAGATTTATTTCTTTTTGTTATGTTAGGTTAGCATGATTCTACATTTACTGGTAGCCTGTCTAACCTGTTAGAAATAGGCTGGGTTTGGGAGTCTGTTCAAGTCCAGTTAGCATACATTTTGTGTTCAGAAGATGTGCGAGAATCAGTGCAGGTTCTGCTTGAATATCGTGATCCTAAGGACATCTCTTCAATGAACGTACATTACACTGCACCAACTACACATGAGCCCCAGGTGGGCTATGTCCACTGGGGTGCATGTGGAGTCCTGTTATACTTCTATGAAGCAGACTTCATAGAAGTATTACAGGTGATCTCCAGCTGTCCATCTCCACAGCAGAATATCATCGAGGTCTTAGAAGGAAACTGAGGTTGGAGATGGGATAAGGATCAGGCCTTCTTTCACATACAAGCCGTTTTCTCGTGTTCATTTCATTGCACTGCCTGTCCTCCACAAATAGGCCAGAGTGGTCAAATTCATCTGCAAGAGGCTTAAATTCCCGCCATCATATTGCTGTCTCATTTTAAAGGTTGTGTGGAGACGGATTCTCCCATGATGTTTCCAGGGGTCAGCGCAGGTTTAATTGATTCTCCTTCTCCCTCCGTCTCTTATTAGGGCCACAGTGTCTCTCCATGGGAACTGCTAATTAGCCCTCCCCTGTGGCCACTTGGATAAGCAGGCAGACGTGGCCCGATAGACACTTCTGCGGGTCCACAGAGGTACTGGTGGAAAAGAGATTCACGCCAGCTACGCGGCTCTGTATATCGCTTCTTTAGGGACGACAGTATGATGTTTCCCTCCTTCACCATCTGGACACCAGATTTACTGACAAACGGATCGGGACCAGAGAGACTCATGAACATGATGAAACATGATTTTAGATGATAACACCTCTGTTCAAACTGGTGCGTGCATGTGCTCTTGTCTTTCTGAGGTCCAAATTGAGTCATAGACTTTTCAGAGCCATTTATGCAATGAAGGATACTTGTGGGCGTTTTTTGTAAACTACAGGAAGACATGAGCATGTCAAATACTGTTGTTTTGTTAAAGGCACGAACAAGGTTTCCTTTAACAGAAGTGACAGTTGTGGCAATAGTGACATGCCTGTCACATTCCCAACTTGTCTAACCCTTTAGCACTTCATTTAAACCAGGGGTGTCAAACATAAGGCCCAGAGACCAGAATCAGACCAATAAAGACTCCAACTTTCATTTACTACAAGAGCATTTCTTTATGATGTTGAAAAACTGAGACCTACTGTTAAAGCACTTCTTTTTTTTATATTATATCGAAGGGATTACATTTGTGGTTAGACTTCTATATACTGGTGGAAAGGAAACTAAAATGAAATCAAAATGAGCTGTATGTGGTCCACAATGGAAAATAAGTTAAAGTCCCAGATTTAAACACAATGGGTAAGCATCATTTTTCAGCGTGTAGGGTTAACCCAAATTATCATATAGATTAAAGCAGTCTTTAAGCAACTACTCCACTATAGTAGAATACAAAAGTTTTGGTGTCTAAAGCTAAACTAGCATCCATCCATTCGCTTCCGCTTATCCTTTTCAGGGTCGCGGGGGGCGCTGGAGCCTATCCAGCTGTCCTAAACTAGCATGCAAGTAAAAAACAAACTCAAATGATACAAATCAGCAGGAGAAAATAAGAAGAAACAAGGCCTTAAACATGGCATGAACCATAGTGCCGTCCCTTCAACCTCTTTAAAACAGGGCGATTATTTCTTGGCTGCTAATATTCACCAAGGCTGTGATGCCAAAAGATATCTTGTGCATAGCTTTGTGATGCCAGAACATCAGAGCTTTTCACTATGTCTCTTTTACACCTTAAAAACTTATTAAAACAACTTGAAATCTTCTCAGCTCAAATTGTTTCAGATGGTTCTGAGCAAGGCCACCAAAGGACTTTTTGTGCTTATCTTTGTGAAAAATATTTGCAAAATTAGAATATTTTGATTCAGATACATTTTGGAAGAGTGATAATAGGTTCTGCGCAATGTGACGGGGATGTTTAAAACAAAAAAAAGTGAAGGTATTTTTGTAGCACTTTTCAAAAGTGAAGCCATTTTTGGAAAGTCGGAAAGCAATTTGAACGTGCAAATATTTAAGAAAGGGAGCAGAAGCAGTTTTAGTTTGCAGGGCTCTTTTGGGGGGTTAAGCTTTTTTTTGAAACAGTGCACAATGTTGGAATATGCAGATCTATATTTGGGGGAGTGATGGGGGTTTTGGGGGGGGGGGGGGGGGGGTTGTGGTATAAGTAATATATTATTTCAATCTTAGACCTCAGAATTCAAGAAGTACAAGTGTGTGTGTGTGTGTGTGTGTGTGTGTGTGTGTGTGTGTATGAACGTGTTTGAGCGACACAACTGTGAAAACAAAGCGATACTGAGAGAAAGTGTAGGATGATTTAAAGGTTGTTTCTGTTGTGGGCATAGCGGGTGCCCATGCACTGTATGTCTGGTGATGTGTAAAGTTCATGTAGGTGTGTAACTGCACTGTAGTAAGATTTGTTGACTCCTTGCATGCGTGTGCATTTTTTGAACGTATGTACACAACTGCTTCCTTTGGAGGTTGGAGGGACTGTGTGCAACACATGTAGCAGATGGAAAATGCCCTAAATTCTGTTTTGGTCACGTGTGTCTGTAAGTGTGCTTATCTGCCCGTGTCTGGTGTTTATGTGTGTTTTTGCAACTGACCTTGATGTTTGTTACCCAGAAGTGAGGATGAGCAGACAAGCGGCAGACTGTCACCTCAGTCGTTCTTTCCTCGCTTCACTCCAACCACAAAGACACAGAAGAAGGTGCTCTGTTTCTTCCATGTCAAACTGAAGTCTTTGCATCCTGTCTGCGCTCGATATAAAACCAGCACATTTCCTCGAATATGACATTTCAGTGCTTTGTAAGAGACCCTGGAGTAGGATTTTTTTTCCTGCCTGTGGACAAACTGATTTTCTTTTCAGTTTTTTAAATAAACCTGAGAAACAAACTGCGACACTGAGAGAAGAAAGAAAGTTTCATATGACATATTCTCACGGTGCTGAAAGGCTGAGGACACATAATTTTTACAGTAACATGAATAATATCAAAACATTCACTCCATTATGACTCAACAAGTGCCCGTGGCTAAAAGTTTGTCTTTCAGAGTCTTTGTTGTGGCACACGTTTTAATGAAATGCCCCAAATTTACCTGAAGTGCATTTTTTTTCTGTTTCTCAGTTTCATTTTTTGTACATCAAACGGAAATCAGAGAATAAAGGTTTTCCACTGCCTGCTTTTACATCTTAAAAACATATTCATTAAAAGAAAATATATTTTTATGTCCACGTGAACACCTCTGGACCGAAAGAGTGCAAAAAGATCTTCTCTGCGCAAATTATTTTAGAAGTTATTGAGCAAGTAATAAAAAAAAGTCATAACTAAACTGAGTAGTCATAATGGTTGTAAAACCACAGCGAAGTCACAACTGTGCAGGAAGATTGGAATTGAAAATGAATCAGGCGTGAAGTTTCTCAGCGTGAGTATAGAGAAATCACAGTGGATTCCAGAGAGAGCCTGCGAGTCAGGATTAGCGTCTGAAGGCTAAATGGTGTTATCGGTTCTGATTAAGGAGCATGTACATGGCGCTCGCTCCACCTCTGAGACAGCCACGGATGTCAATAGGGCTAATTGGCTCATTAGACCAGGTATTTAACTGTGCTATAATCATTCTGTGTCATCACTTAAGCCCTGGTGGAGCATGAGGGGCTCTGGCGATTGAATACCCCCTTAACCTCTGTAATAATCTGTGGTACGTGACGGAGCGACTCGTATGACAGGAGTGCTCAGCCGTGGCTCACGATATCTTCTGCTGTGTGGGTTTGAGTTTAGCTTTAATGCTTAAATTTTACTTTTCGGAAAAGAAAAGATGAAAAAATTTACCTCCAAAATATTTTTTTAAAAGCATTTATTTTTCAACATTTGTTTAACATTGTAGTTTTTAAAATATCTCAGATATTTAGCTCAACACCCCTGAATGATGTGGGTTGTTGATTGACTGTAATCAGAGAAATTTTATAGCCGAGGATGAAGCTACAAATAACTGAAACCCACAACCCATAGAAACCACTCATATAAAAATGGATTTCCCCAAAAACTCAAATGTTGTAATCATTAGACTCATTCATTTAAAAAAAAAAAAAAATCCAAAAACCAGCTCAGTGATTACAGTTGATCTCAAACTTTGTATGGCTTGTAAGGAGTTTGCACCCAACAATTTTAACACTGTTAACTGCAATCATCTCTAAATATATTCATTCAGCATTTTAATGACTTTGTCTTTGGACTCAATCAGTCCCACCGAGATGTCTTATAACACACATCAGAAGGAATCTGCACATTAAACTTCACATGCAATGTCCAACTCAATGCCAATGCAAAATGCATTATTTGTGAGAGGCAGAAAGGTCGCAGTGGATTTAATAGCTTTTCATGTGATTATAACTTGGACTGTATAAAAAAAAAATGGGTGTAGCCACCATGATATTACCCCTTGGCCTGGGAAAACCTAAGCAATAAATTGTGACCTAGAAGTGACCGTATTAGATGGAGAAAGTGGAAAAGTTATCAGCAAATCCTAAAAAACTTTGCCAACTGCATGGCTGCACTGTTCAAAGACATATGCCTACTAATGAGTCTTCTGTAACATGTTAATAAAGAATTTTAATCAGTAATAAAATCAACTGCATCCAGATATATTGTTAGTCTGATAATTGGCACCAACCATAAAAACCTGGATAAAATGTCCAGTTTTGCTGCTACACCTGTGGCCCAACCTACTTCTTACTCCACCCTGTAAAGGGTGGGTTTCTACTAGTACAGTTAAAACAAGAAGCCAGCAAATGCACATGTTTTAAGTTACACCACAAATATCTGGAAAGTTGGAGTGTCCTGATTAGTTTTGTCAAAAACTAAAGTTCACAAATGCTGAATCTGGCAAACGGATGCAATAAGATTCCTGAATTTCTAAGAGCGGACACTTTTTTTAATTGTAGTTTGTTTTTTTTTATCAAACATTTTTTTTAATCTTTGGTCCGCATGCAGTAAAATGTGTTTGATTAAAAGTGAATCAAAGTAAAACTGCAGCACAACAACAACAAAAAAAGGGAAGTTGAAACCAAGCACATCTTTTTAGTTTGTTTTCCCTTTTGCACGGTTCCACACATTCGTTGGAAGTTCATGCCATCACTGCCATGGTCTTTGCTTAAAGAAGAGGAGAGACGAGAGGAGGGGCTGTCCTGAGGGCCCCTGGAAGCTGGCATGGTGCTGACCGCACTGCTGTTTCTTCTGAAAGGAATGTCTGGTGTGGCATCAGTCACTGCTGGCATTCAGGAGATGGTCTGCCAGTCCCTCATCATTGTGCCACTACTGCACACACACAAACACACATACACTGTCTAACGCACAAAAACATAAACGCATCACACCCTGTGCAGGGTAGTGATAGGCAGAGGACGAAGAGCGCACATCCTTATCGACGCCAATCCAGATGAACCTACAGACATGCTTCCCAACACCCCAGACCCTCTCGCTGCACAGTTGGCCACCATTAGCCTTCTTTTAGCTTTGACAGTCCTAAGGCTAAGGGGAAAGATTGGGGGGGGGGGGGGGTAGCATTGCCAAGGTGCACCCATGATTTGCTACGTTTCCCAGGGCTACGGGGCCTCTAGGCTTACTGGCCCATGGAGACATAAGCCCCGGCCTCCCTGGAGGCTCTCGGCCAACCCAGATGCTTGGCATGGGCCGAACCGCCCAATGGGAGCCATCCAAGAGCTGTGGATGGCTATGATATGTTTCCACCGAGGGCAATTTCAATCATGTGGAATTTCGATGGATGAAAAGAATGTGTCTCGCCGGGGGTGGACTGAGCAGGAGAGAATCAGACTGCTGCCTTCACACATTACCTCATCTCATAGTCGAAACAACAAGGCGTTCTTCTTTTTTAATGAAATGTACCTAAAAAGATTTCAAGGGTCATTCATAGAAATCATATTAAAACATTCTACTCCTTTGTTGAAAGGTCTGGGTTGTGCAAAAGTTCTTGTAAGAGTAAAAAACTTTTTCACTGTTTATTGTAAACCACCTAAGGTTTGTTTGTGGTGTTACTACCACAAGCTCTTTGCATTTTTGCTAAAATATTATTCGAGGTAGATGTTTTCTCATTGGACATTCACTACACAAAACATCAGTGATATTCACAAAACTTCAGAATATTATAAATGATCCATTTTTGACTACATCCAGGCAGAAATGGTTTTAAGAATTATAAATGAAATAGTAATTATCCCCTGAAGTTCACATGGTGGGAATGTGTTCTCCGAGAGTCAAGAAGGCTCCATACCTTTACTTTGAGACTTAACTTTGAGGAATTTTTGAGAGCTCATTACTATCATCAAAAGAGTTAAAAGGCCTATTTCTCCAGAATCTTGGTCACTTGTACTTAGTTACCTGTAAAAACAAAAGACAAAAAAGCACATAAACCTACAGCAAATTCACTTTTTTCTCTCTCTGTTTATTCAATTGCAGTTAAGAAAATAACGTTTCAAATATAAAAAGAAACAAAAAGTTTATGAGTGAAAACACTGGTTAAACTAGGCAAGCTAATTCTAGCTCACAATTAAGGAGCCACAGTTTACAAGTGCAGATACATTTGCAGACTAAAAAAGGTGACCAAGAACTAAGATCTTAAAACAACAGCCAATCATTATAAAGTATGTTTATGATGATGCAATATCTCATTTGTTATCAGAGTTGGACACATGTTGGTCTTAAACTTAACTTACAAGCTTACATTGAATCTCAGTAAACTATAGAGACTGATGCAATGGAAGACCTCATTGTGGGCTTGTGTGCCCACATTATGACTGAAACTAAGCTGATCACGTGGACTTGTTGCTAAAAGATCTTTATAAACAGTTACTTTTACTGAAACACAAGAAGGAGAAATGATCTATACATCCACTGTCTGAGCTGGGAGGAAGTCTGCTATTTATTAGCAAAGTGAGCAAATTAAATACAATTGTAGCCAGTTACACTTTGTTTCTCTGAGGTATTGTTCTTGTTTTTATCAATACTGTGGTTACAGAGTATATTACTACCAGGAAGGAAGGTAGGTACACATTAGCCTACAGTGTAGGCTATGGTATAGAGCTATGAATTACTGTGAATCAAGCCTTACATAACTGGCAATGGATGTAAGCTGGGCAGTGTAATTTAAAATGAACAGATATCAGAGATATATGGCTGGAAAAAGACACCAAAATTATGGTTGTATTACTCCTTCTACTCTTCAAGTGTCATCAGCCTCAAACATTGTCAACATTGTGAGTTTTCATAAATTCAATTCATAAAAAACTGTCATGATGTCAAAGGCATTCATTATAGATGGCACACACCACAACACACCTCAAATCAGAGGGTTAAAAGCTCGCTGATGAAGGATTACGGTAATTTTTAATGTAGACATGTTGTTTTTTTAATTCGCTCTGACTACACTGCCTTGATGGTTTTGATTAATATGGCGAGGAAATGTTTGTGAGCAAGACATGTACAGCGATTCATCTGCAAAATAATCCAATCATTACCAACTAATGACGGGGGGGTGAAAAATGATGTGTGCCTGCCGCGGCTCCCCAACATGCATCAGGGCCCCACAGACGCAGAGGATTGGAGGCCCCACCTGTCACTGCGATGCAGTAATTGCATTGTGGGCTCTCTCCTCTCCTCAGCTCAGTTTCCTCTCTTCCCCATCCACCGCCGTTCAGCTGCGCAGACAATGCTCGTCTTAATGAAGCCGTCTGACGAGGTGGCAATTACAGACTTCTGTCACTGTCACCGGGGGCAACAGGGAAGGAGGTGGAGGGGGCGAGGGGGTGGCGTAGGATATCTCCCCCCTGAGGGCTTTTCCACACCCGCTGTGTTACGCTGGATGGCAGGGTAGCTAAGCTGCTGTCAAAGGCAACTGGAGAGCACGAGCTGGATTAGAGGTTTACTGTATGAGTGATTGTTAGGAGTGAAGTGATGCATTACAGCGTATGGAGATGTCTGTGGATTGATGGATGATCTGCTGACACTTCCACGTACACTTAAAAATGGAGAAGTGCTTCCATGTGCAGTTAGAAAACTTGACTCCTTTGACATTTTCTGGGTGATTCCTTTCAAGTATTTTTCGCCCGTTGAATTAGCACAAATTTTACATATTAAAAATCAGTTTGCTTGGCATCATCAGGACTTCCCACCCTCATCTAATGACTTATGTCTTCTGTGGCTGTGGAAGAGCTTGTTAAAGAGATTAGCCAAGAAGTTAGCTAATGCTATTAAAAACTATCATAAGCAAACCGACACGAATAACCTTAATTTGGCTAACGATAGACCCCATGTGATGATACATTTGGTACATTAAATAAATTAATAACGAAAATGCCTTTTTCCCCTCCAACTGTGGCATGAAAACAACATGATCAATAAGTTGCAATGTTGATTCTGAACTAACATTTTTATGATAACGCAGGAACAACACCAACACGATATCACTATTCATTTTGCCATCTCACTATGTACAGTGATAAAATAAACAAAAACTATAACATGATAAGTTTACATATATGTCTGTGTACAGACTTGAGCAACATGAAGTACCTCAAGGCTGGTAAAAACCATCTGTAGGATCCGTAGGATGGATTTTGCTGGGGGTTGTAACAGTCAGCATGACAATAAGCAGGCCTACCTTATAACTCGCTACTTAATGGGTCTGCATTTACCTTTGGTTTAGAGGTTAAAGCCAGCCCAAACTTCTAAAATTAACAACCATATTGTGGTTGAGGCTTCAAAAACTGTGATTCACAGACTAGGCCCTTCTTTTGTATGCAAGCTAAACATTTACCAGGTATAAACAGCCCAGTGAAAGTCACTATGTAGTATTAAAAAAGGACCAAGCTTGCTTTCCATGCTTTCATCTCATCACACTTTAAGTCTGCTGTGAACTTCTCTCCTTGAACTTCAGCCAGAAGTCCCTATCGGCCTTCATCTCATTTAAAAATCAGCTGTCAGACTTAACAAATTGTCTCCACACTGGCTACCTCAAATTGATTTTAAACTTTTATTAATTACCTTTCAGGCCTTACGTGGCCTTACTCCCTACTTATTAACTACATTATAGATTTAGTCACTCTTTATGAACCGAGATGCCGCCTGGGTCAGATTCTCCAAACTGCTCCCGGCACCATCTCATTACTGAAGGAAATTGGGCATTTTCTGTTAGCGGTTTAGCAGAGGAACTGAGGTTAGCAAACTCAGCATCCACCTTTAAATCACTACTCAAAAAGTAATATAAAGAAGTCAAGTCAAGTCAGCTTTACTTATATAGCACATTTAAAAGACATCAAGTGTCAGCCAAAGTGCTGAATTGAGGGATAATATGCACTCTCTTAAGATTACTATTACAAGTATTATTTTTGTGCTTAAAGCTGCAGCTAAATAATGGACTTAGAGGAGCAGTTTACGCCCAAACTTTCCCAGGTTCAGCTCAGCATTTTCTTGAATTCAGCGAAACTTGGTGACCGCCAAATGCCAGAAGAACACATTTGAAAAACTCAGCAACAATGTCCTGAAACCACAACTTCATTACTTCAAAAAGAAGAAAGGAAAAAACAGCTCAAACCTAGTTAAGAGTAGTTTCATGCGAGTTTCATGCGAGATGTAGGTTTGTGGATTCCTTTTTGAGTAACAACTTCATGATTTCTAGAAATGCTGCAGCTTTCTTTTTTTTCTGTTGCTGTAAACATGAGACGTTCATAGAATTCATTTCAATTTGATTTGTCTAGTCTAATATCACATGTAAAAGGTTCAAAGGGCTTCACTGGCATAAAAACATACTAAGACATGGTTTCTATCTTTCATCTTAAACTCAATTTACCTCGCTGTTATGGGGTGACATCAGTAGACACATTTGTGAAATTTGGGTGAATCGATCCTGCAGCTCAGTGCTCATTTTGAACTGCTCTTTTGCATTAACTTTTATTGTAGGCTTTAAGCTTGTAAACGGTTACATTTTTAGCGTTTGTTCCACCGCATCCCGTCACATTCAGTGTAACAGTGATGTAGGTTTGTTCACGGCCTCGCTAACAGAAATGAAGCGATTTCAACAGTGGGTATTAAATTGGACTTGAATTCCTGCACAGGTGCCATTACAACTCAGTCACAAAACAATAACTTACCATAAATTCTTAACCTCGCACAGCTGGCGGTGTCTTTACTTGAACAGCTCCAGACATTAAGAACACAATTAGGTTAGCCAAGCTTTGCTGAAAAATTATGCAGAATTAGAGATTCCTCTGGTTGCAGTGGTATCAAAAAAGCCATGGTGGCTAAAATGGAAATGTGCATAAGAGGCTTAAAGGCATTCCAATTCTTAATGGTGATGTGATGGATGTAGTACAAAATGGCGTTGCAGGCCTGGATAAATGGTTGAGTACAGATATAGCCCCCTTACAAGATAAACCTGCCTCTGTGTTCCACGTTAATGAAGACAAGCGGAGAAAGTTTTGCCAGAGCTCATTCAAGTCCTTTGAGGTCACCAAAACTTTGCTGAATCTCTTTATCTTGCTCTTAAAATCACTATATATAAATACCATCAAGTCATAGAGAAATTGTGTATTGCTAATTTATCATTAGCAGCAGACCACCTTTCTTGAGCCCATATTTATGTGGTTGGTATGAATCAGAATAGATATGTGTTAATAATTAGTGCATTCGCCGCACTGCAGTTTAACATTCCCGTGGTTAAAGTAGCGCTCGCTTGGACAAAAAGTTAATTGAATCATTCTTGCTACTTCATTGTTTTCATGTCTCCAGTGAAGCTTAAACTAACGCTGTTTGTAATGTTCTTTAAATCACACTCTCAAACGCACACACACACACACACACACAAATGCTCCCTTTCACATCATTACAGGTGTTCCCTGGTGTCGACAAACTGTACATGTTGCCATGGATTCATCATGCCTACCTGCCCTATGTAATTATGTAGAGTACCATGACATTGTTCTTGAACAAAACAAAGTAGAGTAAATACTTCCTCCATCCTTCCTGTTTGCTTCTTTGTCGATATAGAAGGGAGTGTCTTCTCTTAATCTTTCTAAGAAAATGACTGTAGGGAGGAGATTAACCAAACAATATGTAATATTTATATAGTGTCACATGAGCCATATCAGCTTAGAAAAATATATCTATAGTTTTACCTTTTTAAAATAAAATTGCCTTAAATGAGCACAATGTTTTAATAGAAGATGATGATCTTATAATAATAATAACTTTATTTATACAGCACCTTTCAAAGCACAGAGTTACAAAATGCTTCACAGTTTGTTTTTTAAAAAGCCACAAACTGAACATAAGTGTACATGTTAAAACATACAGACACATAATCACACACATATTCAGCCATACTGATGGACATTCACTCCAACATGAACACATACCTGCATGTGTGGTTTCAAACTTTGGCAACAAACGAAAGGCAACAGTTTAAGGAAAGGCTAACCTGAAAAACTGAGTTTTCAGCATTGGCTTAAAAAAAATAACAGCGTCAGCCAGCCTGAGTAAGGCTGTTCCACAGTTTGGGCATTACAACCTCAAAAGCACAATGACCTCTGGTATTAAAGTCAGAGTAAGGGGCAGTTCAAGATGGTTGACTGACAGAGAATGTTTGATTTTTGCAGTATGTCTCATATTAAATAAACTAGACTGGGTAACCTTTGAGATAAGAGTTCCAAAATTCAGATGCTGCTCAAAAGTGATACCAAGGTTTTTAGCCGATAATTCGAGGTTATTGCTGAGGGGGCTGATGTGCTTGACTAACTTCCTTGGAGAAACTGCCTCGGCTTAGCACTAGAACCTCAGTTTTACTAGAATTAAGATAGAGGAAATTAGGATACATCCGATTACTAATATCAGAGAAACACTTATTGAAGCAGGAGAGGCTGTTGAGGCTGTTGGGCTTCACAGAAAAAATATAACTGTGCATCATCTGCATAGCAGTGGTAGGAGATTCCATTAAAACCATTGATTAGTTGGCCCAGAGGCAACATTTCTAAAGAAAACAGAACTGGTCCAAGGACTGAGCCCTTGGGCACTCCACATATGAGCGGTGCAAATGAGGACATTCATAGATTAATATGAACTCTGAAGTGTCTGTTTGATAAGTATGAAGAAAACCATTTGAGAGCAGTACCAGTGATGACAAAGCAGTTTTGTAATCTGCTAATAGCAGCAGCATGATCAACAGTATCAAAGGCTGCAGATACGTCGAGCAGGACTAAAGTGGAATGTTCACTATTATCCAAGCTCATAAGGATATCATTAGTAATGTTCAATATGCTGTTTCAGTGCTGTGGTTGTAACTGGGTTGGATGTTTCCTTCAATAATTTGAAAGAGCTGACGAGCACCTCTGGGAATTCAAGAACTTTTCCCTTGGTGAGAGGGCACAACAGCCACCAAGTTTGAGCCAGATCTCAGTGACAAAGAAAATATCCAACTTTTGAGAGGTGACAAAATTGTTAAGGCTGAATGATTTATTGGATGAGAGTCTACTGTTAAAAAGGGCAGTAACTGCAGGAGAGGGACAAATAATTGAGAAACACATTGTATCTCTCACTGTTGTGATATGATTGATGATTATCAATGGGTCCTCTCTCTTTAGTCCAGAGGGTGCAGCGCCCATGTTTCACATGTTGACGTCAGAACAGTTTCCCACTTTGCTTCATTCCCTTTTAAATGAGCTTTGGGTCAGCTGCAGCTCTAACCTGCATTTATGGACAGCACCGTGAAGACAGTGTTCACAGACAGTGATTTCTGGGAGGTTACCTGAGCTCATGCAGTGCATGATTTCCATCACAGACTCATGCCTGAGGGCCCAAAGATCAGAGGGATCCAATACTGATTTTCAGCCTTGCGCACAGAGATTTCTTCAGATTCTCCAAACGTTTAAATTATTAAATATTAAAAGACTTGTAATTTTAAATTGAGGAAAATTATTCTGAAACTCTTCCACAATTTGTGTGCTACAGATTAGTGAACCTCTGCCCGTCTCTCCAAGTTTTCTTTATACACCCCAATCGTTTTACAGACCTGTTGCCAATTACCGTAATCAGTTGTAATACGCTCCTCCACCTTTGCTGCATCAAATTCAAAATGTGCTAATATTTTTCTTAAAATGGTGCATTTTCTCTCTTCAGACATTTGATGTTTTCTGTGTGTTATCGTGAATAACATTCTGCACAGCGTCTCAACTTTTTCATAATTGTGTTTGTAAATATTAGATCACACACAAAAAACTCCCACTTTTGTGTATTTATTTTTTGTTGTTGCTGTCCGTGTTTTTCTTCAGCTAAAGAAATATCATGATGTCCAACATTTTTACAGCAGCTGGTAAACCAGGCTCACAGGTTGTTATGGTATAAGCCCCCATGCTCTTTTTGTTCAGGTTTGACCAGTATGGTTTCTGCACCCTGCTACATGAGGCTGCCAAAATTCCACCCAGACATCAGATTTATTTTTGTCATGATGCAAATAATTCCTAATCAGCTTTTACCCCCTCGGCTAACACTAAACTCTCCACATCGAACTATTGGTGTTTCGTGTTTTCCGCTGGTGTTGTGTATTCTGCAGGGTGCCACTGCGGAGGCTACCATACCTGTAACATATGCTAGGTTGCTACTATCCACCTACTCTGATTTTATTGCATATTGAAGAAGCTGAGATAGAGGAAAGCAGTATGTTGTTTTTGATATAAAGACCATTTCATATCTACAGTTAGCAAGTTTTAAAAACAAACCAAGTCATGAAGATACTGAGGTTAAACTTTGGTAAGTAACCTTACCAAGGGTCACTTCTGCCAGAAAGCATTTTATATTTTAATAATTTTAAATCTGAGATAGCAAGATTCAAAAATATTGGTACTGAGTCACCAATCCAGCCCAAACACAGTCCCTCTGGGTGTCAAATATTCCTCCAAGCACACCACTTCAGGTTAGAGAAACACTATCCAGGAGGAGGAGGAGTTTAGCACCTTGATGCTTCCTGAATGTACCGAATTGGTTGTTCTCGGATCCTTTGAGTGACAAAATGTAGTGCACGACACAAATAATAAATGAAAGGAAATATATGACACAGTTGTTGTTTTAAGGACGGTGTGTAGATGAATTTATACCGTTTTGAAACTGCCTGACCCGAGAAGCCTGTGGAAAAAATTCAACTACGGGAACTCTGCTATTTTTGAAAGACGAGGGTTTTAAAGGAGTCATTTAATTGAACTAAACTTGGTGAACTTTTTAAGAAACTACCAGAGGCCTCATTATTTGAACTGGCATCCACCCAGTTAGATATCAGAGCCATATTACCTGCAGTGGCTCATTAGAAGCCCTCCGTTCACTCAGACATAGACAGACCATTGTTTTAAGCAGCGCTGCCCTGCATGTCTAGGTTGTCTGTGATTGACTAATGAGTGCACAATCAAATTGAGGAGATGCAAGGGCAGAGAGAGTTCAAACTTTAACTGAGTTTCTGCAACTCTGCATCTTTCTGCTACTTCTTTCCTCAACTAAAAATCTACTGAGTAGCAAATAATATTTCTTGACAGAAACAGCTTATGCTTGACGATGAATTGAAATGACTCACAGTTAAAATCCCCCTAAAATATTAGCACATGGAGTTACCTTGGTTTCTCTCTCATCTCTCTGTCTCTGTCAATGATTCATCTTTTTCAAGTTAGTGAAAATTTCCCTGTTGCTTTCCACCCAGTTACAGCAGACAGCCGTGGCTAAATCCCTCCCACGTATTTTGCACTAAATTACCAGTAATCAATCTCTTATTAGTTATCACCTTATCCTGATACTCCGACTTTCGTTTTCTCTTTGTACGTCAGCACTAAACTCTGATTGACAAACTTCAGAAGTGGACCCGAAAACGTCGCTGCCCGCACACATTACTCACACGTTAACTCTGCAGCTTGCAAGGCTGTGCGTTAGTGTGTAATAGGCGCTATTAATAAAGCCAAGCCATGCGTGACTCGACTTTCTCTCTGCAGCCTCCTCTCATGGTTGACTTCTTACCGGGGATTCAGTTGTGTGAGTTTGGATCAGTCTAATCACATTTGTTTAATTAAGCACAGCTAATAGACTCTCCAGGAGATAGGGTGTCTCACTGTGACGGCAGCGCTGCTCTGAGATGCATGTCAAACACAGAGGCCTAGACGCTGTAGTTCCCCTAGCTCTGTGCTGGTTGACATGCCCGACATCCAGCCGTGTTTACAGACTTGACACGACCAAGCTACGGGTTAAATGTTGCGTGGATGGATGCCAGAGGAATGCGTAACTTTTTAACAACATACATGCTCTTTAGCCTCCTTTCTATGACAGAAAATCCAACTGTTTGCGGGTGGTATCATCCTAAATAATGTGTAATATTAAGATATATAATTACACGACTGCTTTTTTGCAACATATAGACACTTTAACCGACCCTTGACCAGATGTTCTTAACACCTGGTGTTTCTTTGTTCCTTTGACAGAGACAATATGGTCATTTTATATATTCCAGCTGCATTAAAAGCATATTTTATAAAACTGTGAATTCACATGAAAGGCATGATGTCGTCTACACATAAGTGATAATAAACCAGATCTCAGAGCAACAATACTGCACTGTAGAAATATTCCATTCAAAGTGCTCATTTCACTTTTACATTGTTTTCTACTTATATGAACACACACAAATATTTGAATGATTCATACTTACGGTCCCAGGTGAACTGCATGACACTGATAACACTGTGTTGTGTCATTGTGTGGACTTTAATTTGTTAGTTGTCACTCATTTAAACATTGCACACTGCAGACACACATGCCTCGTGGTAATGGCACTTCCCAACGACATTAGCCTCCCTCAGTGGGTCAACTGTTCATGAAATCCAATCTGATCAACATCTGCAGCCCCACCCAAAGGCTCTGATGTTCTAGAGACAAATGCTACAGGATACTCCAGAGGTCCTGGGGAGGGTTACACACTATTAGGTAGGTGAGTTTAATGTTGTGTCCTTTTTAAACAGTTAGTTCAGAGCACTGATATGTATCAGAGTGAAAGACTGAAATATATCTGATTTTCTACTTTCCTTTAATCTTTGATTCTTTTTTCAGCTGTTGAACAATTCAGAGATTATCAAAGTGAAACTGTGTGACACGTTTAGAGCAGAAATGCCTCTGAAAGAGCTACGAACAACCCAATGACATCCAAAATATGACAAAGGGCTACAATCGTACATCGTAATTTCATATGCACACTGCCACCAACCAAGAGCCACTCTTTAATGCTGCGTTGGATTTTTGTAAATAGAATTCTTGGACTTTCAGACTCTTCTGATTAAAGTTTTCCTTCAACAAGAAAGGCAAGTGTTTAAAAACAATGTTGCTTGAAATAGAGAGACAAAACCCTCCAGGAAAAGGAGAAAGTCAGTAGGCACCCAGAGTAAGTTAGGGAGGAGGGTGGGATGGATGAGCCCATCAAACATCAGACTGAGGAGACAGGAGTTTCCCACTGACAATAAACATACTTTTCTCTGACACTAATCAGGTAGTAGTTTCTCAACTTTAAGAAGCTGATGCGTCACCATTATCAGTACAAGGACTGTGGATAAGAGAAAAAAAGAAACAAGGGACAAAGAACACAGTCTTTTTTTGACAACCACTAAAGTCACAGCTGTTCCCGATGATCCAAACTACTTCACATTCTCTCTGGGGATCAACAGACACAATGTGATATAAATTTAAAACTCAAAACTTTTTGCTCAATTAAGCTTTAAAAAAATCCTCCTTATGATCCTCCGTGATCCTAGGATCAGTTTGAGGTCAAGAGTTTAACACTACAGGGCTGGAGATGGTTTCATGATGTTCACATTACCAGGATGCTCAAGGAAAAGAAATCCCACTGTGCCCCTCACTGCATAACTGACACAAGATCTTAATGTGTTACACAGAAAAACGAGCACATCGGTATACCTGAAGAAAATTTGTGATCACAGAGTCCTCTAACATCTGGGCAGCTGCCACCAATGTTCAACTGACGCTCTCCACGTGCAGTAATGTACTAAGTGATATTAAGCTGCCACATCTGACGGGAGAGTTCACACCGGAAAGTAATTACTCTTCTGGGCTGTTTTCTTTCGCCCAGCTGACTGACATCCCATTAACAGCTGTAGGCGTGTGCGCTTTGGAGTTGCTGCTGCGGGTCAGCTTTTGTTGTTCTGATTGGTTCTCATCTCCACTGTCCTCGTTGGCAGCACGCAAATGAGGATTAATAGTGTTTCATTTGAGAGGTGAGCTTGTGAAGTATACTCCTCTCTCAAAATGTGAAGAGATGCTGTAAAGAAAAGCAAGGAAAAATTGCACTTCCATTTCGATTCCTGCCGAGGAGATCAGAGGAGGAGAAAATGTGGGAAGCCAGTGTTTACCCTTGGATGAAGCCAGGTAGACAAGTCATAGGTAGACAGGAATCCTTGTTAATCTTTAAAAGGTGAAAGATTATAAAAGATCTATTGAGGAAAGTTACAAAGGCTAACCACAAAACCAGAGCTTAAAAAAGAAAACACACCCGCACACAAAGTGGCTGAGCATTCCTGATTTAGACGAGACGTCTGTCTTATAGCTCTTGGGCATCTTTCTGAGACAAATTACTTTGAGTAGTCAATAGCCTGTAATTAAAATATACCCACTTGATGGAGACGCAACAGTGTCTCTCTATTTAGTTATGGGTTGGAAAGATTAATTCTGGGGTGTATAACCCTTGTAATTTTGCAAGTGCTGTTTATTGTTTTCAGAGAAAATTTTTTTAGTGCAGACGATTGAAATGTCTCAGCTCAAGGTCTGCTTTGATTTGCTTGCGCTTCACACACACTTGGTCCTCTCTTTGTGCTTTATATGTGCCCTACTCATGCTTCAGCAACATAGATGCACATTAACAATTTGTATTAATGTTTTGGAACACATCCACAGCTCTCGCACATCACTGCTGCACTAATGTTCTTTGTGTTTGAATCCAGAGGTCAGGGTTTGCTGTTTTTTTACTCTCAGAAATACTGGTAAAAGCTGCTGGATGCCAGCATATTAAACCCAAAGAATGAAAAGAGTCTTATAAAGAGGGGCCATCATTTGCTGACCTCCTCTCCTCTTACTCTACCCTGTTTAACATGAAACTCACTGGTCCCCCTTGTGGTTAAAGTAACAACTGCAGCACATGTGGGCTCAGGGAGGCAGCAGCATGAATTGTTGAATAAAACAGAGGCTGCATTGAAATCACCAGCTGTTGTCCGTAATGATGAAAACATCCCCAACTTAGCATGAATTTATAATTATGCAAAAAGCAAATTTGAATCTCTTTACTGGAACTTTTCAATTCCCATTCAATCTCCCGGGAGAGAGCTGTTGTGAATCATATGCAGAGATTGTGTGTATCTGTGAGAGAGTGTGTGTGTGATTTTTTTCCTCCCTGTTGTTTTTTTTTTAATGCAGATCTCAGATACTTCATAATGAAACTTTTGTGGAGTCCCAAAACCACAACAAATGAACTTTTCTGAGAAGTATTTTCATATATGAGCTTACAATAATGACTCCAGTCCTTTACGTTCAGCGTGGACAACAAGAGAAACATTCAGATTTTTTTAAGACTAACTCTATCTTCATCTCACCTTCTGTTGCTCAGTTTCTTTTAGCTCCTTTCCCTCCCCTCACTAATTCTATTTTCACGGGGGTTTGTAAATTAAGTGTAAATGTAAATGGATCAGTGTGTTATTATGCTAAATCCAGCCAAAGAAACACGTTCGTATTGTAAGTAAACAGCTGCATTACCTGTGGGCTCCTGCACACCTGCTAGTGCATAGCAGTTAGCCTGTGCAGATGCAAACTGTCAATCATTTCACACACGCAGGCAAACAAACAAAGGCGTGCATGTGACAAATGTGTATAAATGTGCAAGGTGCAAGAAAGTTCAAACACATGACACAAATTTAAAAAAAAAAAAATTCTTGCAAACCACAATCTGTGATGCACACACACACAGTATAAAACACACTCACATTATAGTGTCACATCCACATGATCAGCAGCAGCTCATGCACATACACGATTGGCACAAATAAAGTCAAATATAATAAATTATTTTTGCATTAAACTCTTTCATCTTTTTTCTGATGCTGAAGGATATTGTTGGGGACGTTCAAGCACAACATGTAGAGGTATAAAAATAATTTCCTTTACTAAGTGTAATATGTACTTCATTAAGACTATTAAATTGAATTTACCATATGTACAGATGTTTCCCATCTATTTTCAGACTTCAGCAGAAAAAGCGACCTATATCTCTCTATATTGTATTTTTTTCACGTAAATACAGCACTCAGTATATGAAAATCAATTAAAATATCACAAATATATTTAGACGCTATCAGGGCGGAAAATAAAAGGTTTTTTCTCTCTTCTTCTTTCTCTGTCAGCATCCTCAGTGTCTCGGCTAATTCAGCTTCTTACTGTGTTCTTAAAAAATATCCAAGACAACAAATAAAATGAAATGATCCTCTCTCTATGCTGGTTTTACAAATTTGCAGTCATTTAGTATATATATTTTTTAATTTCTTATTTAAACAGGCCTGTATTGACTTCGGTTGGTGGATCTGTGTCTGCGTGATGTCCGCAGTTAAGTTATAAGCGCAAAAAAAGCACACAGCAACAGCTTGCGTTGATAAAATCAAAGTGAGTGTGGTTCAGTAATGATGCATTAAAAATGTTCACTGCCGAATAGTCGGAATAATAATTATTTCCCACTAAAAGCCTTGTTTAAATTGGCGAAATTAATTGGAAAAATAGCTGTCGGCAAACACAGCAGAAGAACAGACTGCAGCATTAACACGCCTTTCAACCAGCATTGTTCAAACTTAATTATTCTTGAAAACTTTTTCCCCCCTTCCTTGTTTCCTATATTTTGGCGGCTTTCAGACAAATCAACCCATCTGCTTTAATAAACAGCTCTTTATGTCGATACGAGCATGTGATGTATACCAGACTGTACCGGGCAGTACGGTTTCATGCTCGGCTCAGGTGTGCGGGGAGGGAAAGCTGGCAGGTTGCCCTCCGCTATTAAAACAACAGGCTTTGAGTCGCTCCGGAGCAAAACGCACGCCGCTGCGCGCACTTTTACTATTTACCAGACTTTTTTTTCCTCCCTTCTTCTTCTTCTTGACATGCAAACATGTGGCGTGTAAATATGAAAATGAATGAGTGTGAGAGCTCTCCTGGCAGTGACTTCTCTCTCTCTCTCTCGCTCTCTCTCTCGCTCGCTCTCTGTCCCCGGAGAGCGGCGCGTCGGAGAGGAGCGGCTGTAAAAACCAAAGTGGGGCAATGAGACAAGCTGCGCCACAGCTGGCAAATCATCGATTTGAGCATCAGAAACGGGGAGGGGCGGTTCATTTACCTGCCACCCTCTCAAAGCAGCCCTCCTCACATGCCGCTACTCTACTCTCCTCTTCTTCACCCCCGCTGCCCGCAGCGCACGGTTGCTCACGTTTCTGCGCTCCATCAGCCGTGTGCGCTCCCCAACTTCACTCCAACCTCCGCCAGTGCGGTTTCTACTTGACGACCCCCTCCTCCTCCTCCTCATCCGTAGGACTTTTGACTTTTTTTTCTTTTTCTTTTTTTAAAAAAAGCAGTTCTTCCTCCCACAGAGCAGTCGCCTATTTTTGGATCTCTCGCCGTGGAGCAGTGACAAGAGATTGTTCAACTTTTGATGGAAAACAAGAGGTCGGGCGACTGCTGACTTTAAAGGTACGGTCTCTTACTCTAAACTGTTTCTGCTCAAGTGATCGCTGTCCGCTGTCATTCTGTCACATGCCTCTTTATTAGAGCATCTGCACGGGTTTGAAATCACATTTTTATTGCGTGTCACATTAAAAAAGGGGGTCTCCTTGGAATTAGAAGAGTGAGATACTCTAAATGAATTAAAAGCAATTTTGCAGACCTTCATCTTCCAAATCACTTAAAACCCGCAGACCAAACGTGGCTGTAAGAATTTAATATTTCAGAGAGATTTTTAAAATAAAATAAATAAAATTAAAATCGAGATTGTGAGCGGTGACGCCGAACCTAAACGCACGCATTCAGAACTTTCTAAATTTAAACGGGCCCGTGTCGTTTCTGCACAAATAAGCAAAGCACTCGTGATATTCGCGGGGTTAAGTGCACCCATCTCCTCTAATTCATTTAACAACTTACTCTGCGTCGCAGCAGAGGAGGAGGAGAAGTGATGCAGCCATCGCCACCGCTGCTCCTGGCCTGACCGTGTCACAGAAAGTTGCTTAGTTTTCCGTCGAGTCGTGAATCTTGTAGAAAATACTAGACTTCAAAATCAGGCCTTCCTCTCTTACTTATAATGAAGTGCGTACTATCAAACAGCTGACACGTCTATTAGAAATGAATCTACTGCAGCCCAACTGCCCATCTACTTTTACTACTTTTTATTAGGCCATTAGAGCCACTTCATTTATTTCCTCCACATACTTACCATTTAATTACGTGTCAACTTGCTTCAACATTTTTACTGCTGTGACATGAAACATTTTGTGTAACTCTTAAAAAAAAAACACTGACTGAGCCCAACAAGGTATAAAAAAGGTGTGAGAGACTCAGAAGGAAACAAACATTAAATGACTTTATTGCTTTCTTTCTGCTTGACATGGCGTGAGGCAGTCAGGAGGATGTGATGACAGAGTCGGCGTGGTAATGCTGTTTTGGTCTGCCTTATGGCTTTTGTCACAGTGCTGATAAAGTAATTTCAGGTACAACCAGACCTGTGTGTGTGTGTTTATGTGTGTGTTAGATAAAGAGATAGAGAATAGGGAGCAGTTATGAGAAGATGTATTAGTGTGCTCAAAATGCGTGGGCACCAATCTTCTGTGGTTTACAGGTTTTTAAAGGTTTCACTCTCTGTCTGTTCCTTTTGAAAAATAGCTGACATTTCACACAGCAGCAAGGCCAGTGGCTTTCACTCAGATATTCGAGATTATTTATATATAGATATCAGCATAAATACACACATGTAAGACAGAGTAGAGTTTGCGTTTAAGGCACAAGCAAGATGTGGCACAGGGGTGATCATTTGTGACAATTGTGCAGAGAAATTAATTTTATACAAAATAATAATAATCTAGCGGCGTTTTGCATTTCAGAGACCTGATCTGATAGCTTTCTGAAAAATAATAATTACTTCACGGTGTCACCGGTTGTTTACCATGTTGCTGCTGTAGTCAGGTCATGTGCGTTGCTCACGCACGTGCAAATTACAAGGTCAAGAGTGGCACTACTGCATGGGAAAAAGCAGGTTATGGCACAACACCGGTGATTTTTCTCCCTTTTATCTTTGCAGATCTGTGGCAGTTCAAGGTTCTGTGGCTTATCTGGTCAGTGCCTTAGACAGCAATGACAAACAGCCTTTTTCCTGTCTCGGGCTGCCATGTGTCACTTCTTGTAAAAGTCCTCAGACAACCAGAAGAAAGCCTCAACGGCAGTTTGTGAGCGTTGAAGCAAAACTTCTCGGTATTACTCCTCGCCTTCATTACAACCACTCCTTATCAGCTTGCGGTTGTGAAAGTGGCACAAAAAATGTTTGTGTACATACGATACCATGTCAATATGTTTGGCAAAATTTCTCCACTCGTTCTAGTTTAGCAGGAATGATAAGAATCAGAGTGTGAAGATGTCAGCGTTGCTTCATACTGCTGGGTCACACAGATCCAGCAGTAAAGCTTAAACATCTGTTACAGCTTATTAGTGCCTAATGAAATCCTCTGAATGTGTTCCCAGTTCTTACAATAACCCTACCGTGATTTACAATAAACCTACGATCTGAGAAGACATTTAAATATACTCACCCTTCTTCTTTTAAGTTACAGGTTTAACCTTGTTATACTCAGATTTTTCCCCTCAGAGCTTAGTTTTGTTTTCATTACGACTAATCGAAACTAGTGCACGCGGCATTTACTGTACTGTAGTAGTGTTGTAATAGCAGGAAATCAGCGTGTAGTGTGCACAAACACTCAGGGCTTTCTCACCGTCTTTTGCTTTTAAATCCCAGTGACGCTTCTGCATCACATCTCTTTTAATCATCAGTTTCAGGTCGTCAGGTCAAAGGGTTTCTTAGGACTGGCAGGATGACAAATTAAATCTTATCTCTCAGGTGGAGGTGGTGTTAGTTAAGTGTATATCAGCGTCTGCACGTTGCCGTGCTCTCGCTCAGTGTCAGGTTCACAGACTCTGAAGGGCAGGTTGTCAGGAGTGAGCGGGAGCAGAAAGTTTGTCCGGTGACCCCGAGACACCAATTAGCGTGGACATCGGAGAGCACAGGTTGTGATTTTTGTTGTTGTTTTTGCTGTGCAGTCTGCACTCAAATTATATTAGGAATGCTTCATCACTTTGCTTTAAAATTGAATTATGCTCTCAATCATCATTGCTTTCAGTAAAATTAGACAAAAAAGTTCAGGGAAAGAGGCTGTCCCTAAACACACAACAGACACTCCTATACGTCTCCATAAGCTTTGCTGTGTCGGCTGTGTGTCGTGGTTGTTGTTTGAATTCCTCCAGCAAAAGATGCTGTTTATTAACTCCCCCACCACCACCACCTCACTCGCTGAGTATTTGCTGGGAGTTTAGAGCTGGGCTGTTCCTCACTTTGCTGAGGCTGATATCTCAGGCTAAAACCATTAATCGTCTTTCTTTACCACCTCGATAATTATCGCTGTAGCAAAATAACAGCTCAGCAAACAGTGAAATTATACCTGTGGTAGGGAGCAGAGTAAATACCTGTTTAGCTGCCAGCAAATGTATTTATTAGACTGTCGCCAGTAAATAAGAGGCCTGTCTCGTTTTTTAATGTGTGGCTCTTTGGGGATTCCATCCCTCCACACACCCCGCCATGCCTCCTCTGTATGAAATAGCTCTGTTATGATTGCTAATAGAGGAGAAAGATAACAATGATTCCCTCTTTTTTTCCCCGTTTTTTCTTTTTGGTGGCGTGTTACAACTAGTGTGGAATAAGAAAACGCTGGTGAGTTAATAATGACTGCTGCATTCCAGGGCTCAAAAATGTAAGAAAGCCCCCCCCTGTCAGTTACAGACATACCACCCTGGGTGCATGCTTTTAGTGTGTGTGATTCAGGAGTTACAGCTCATTTTGTCATTATCTGGAAAGTTCTCTATAAGAAAGAAACAGGGGTGGGTTATGTTGTCCCGGCATGTTCAACTGCATTTATTTTGGCATATGCTTTGCATACTGTTGATCCAGATTCCTTGGCTTAGTGATAAAAGCATCATATTGTTTTTGGGTCCCCACAGTCAGCCCCGTTCGCTGAATGGCTTGGCGTGTCCTCCCTGGGACATAAAAAAATATCCGAAGTCCGTCACATTGGTTTTGTTACGCTTTTATGAAATGACATCCCTCTTATGTTAGATTTTTTTTTGGAGTTTGGAGTTGGGGGGGGTGTGTTCTTGTTCTTTATTGTGCTTCATGCTCCTGTATCAAATATAAATTACAGACGCAAACACATTCAAGTTTTCATGATTCAAATCATATTATTACCGGTCTAATCGTATGTTTTTTTTCTCAAGAGGGAAAAAAACCCTCATTGTCTTTCATTCGATGCTTGTCTTCATCCGATCTGTGTAGGTTTTTCTGAATCCTTTGTTCAGAGGGAGGAAAAAAAACAGCGATTTAGAGGAAAGCGCATCCCGCTAAGATCAGGTTGTTAATACCCACCCACATACCCCAATGAAACAATTTCAACAGATACTGTACTCTCTGTCTTACACACACACACACACACACACACACACACACACACACACACACACACACACATTTGCCTTATCAACTGTTTTGTTCGTCAGTGGATGGATGATGCATCCTTTGACAAGGGATTAAATATGCAAAGAAAAATATGTAGATAAAGAAACACATCTTTAAGTCTGTGCTTCTTATTCAATACTTCTGCCTAAGCCTGAATATTAAGTGCGGTTTCCTTACACGCTTGCGTGCCATCTTTTTTCCCTTCAACTCACTGCAGCCTCACTTCTTGCACACTGAGGCGAGTAACACCATCCCGTCACCTGCCCTCATTTCCTTAACACTCCCCACAAGGCCAGGGGAACTGTGCCCTTCACCGCCTCTCACCCACTTCAGGAAAAACCCAGCGAGCCATGACAACCTTTCTCGCCCCTTCAGCGTGCCCTCTCTCACAAAGCCGTCTTCAGTATTTCTTTCTGCCTCTCACACACTAACACCCGTGTCTCTCTAACTCTATTAATTGTTTATTTTTTGCCGTCCACGAGGCAGAAATTAGAGTTTAATTATTTGATCATGTGACGACCGGCGTCCAGCACGCAGTGACAGAAAAGTAATTTCTCCAAACAGGGCCCTGCCTCTGATGCCTGTTGATTGTTCTATGACTAATTGGTTTTATAATTCGATAAAGGCGCAGAGGCGCAAGAGAGGGAGGGGGGTGATAAACAAGGCGGTGAAGGGTCCTCTGGGTGCGCCTGGGTGGGGATGTTGGCTTTGAATCGTTAGCGCAGATTCCTGTGAGGAGGCCTGACATGGGCTTGAACCGACACGGCGCTGCTCGGCGGTCATTACAGCCAATATTATCCTGATGGCGGGGGTCACGGGTTCGGGCAAAAGGCACGAACTTCCAGGGCAGAGGGGCCTCGTTACAAACGGCGCGGAAAAACGCTCGCCACCACTGAGCGGATGTACATGTGTCTGTCTGTGTGGCGTGCATCTGTGTGGGAGCTGCACAGTGTACAGTGTACACCACACGCCATCGGGGGTGGCTGCTGGGTGTGGAGAGTTTTAACCTGAAAACAAGAGGTGGGAGTGCAGCGGTCGATCTGTCTGTGTATCAGAAATGGGGAGGGAGGAAATCCTCGTGGGGTCTGCTGTCTGCAGCGACGCCGAGACCCTCTGAGGGGAACTGGCGTTAGGCCTTCCTGTCAGCAGGCCTGAGGTGGAGACCACTTGCTCTGCTTCTATTTCTGTCGACTTCATGTGATTATAAAACAATTAAGTACTTAGGAGCCGACTCTCAGTTCATTACATCCCCCTTGTTCTTTCTTTCTCTCTTTTCTGCCTCCTCCCACACCAAAGTGCGGACATATGAGAAATGTAGAAATCACCTTCTCCTGCCGCTAATTGAAAGCCACACTCCTTGTATGAGAAGCTAATTTAAAACACGGAACTAATTCGAGCTGAAGGATATATTCACGGCGGAGTAGTTTGTCTTTTTGTGGTCACCTCGCAGCAGCTGTGTAAGTAGCTCTTTACGTCTTGCATGTAAATATTAATAAACCACCTCAAAGCTGAGCTCTGTACAGAGCTGAATGCGAGCTGTCTGTGCGCAACAGGAAAACGCAAGCAGTACCTGTGACAGCGAACACACACACAGACCAAGGGTGAAACCGGTCACTCTTAAAAAAACATTTCTGAGAAAACAATGAGCACCTCTGAGACAGCATCGAACCAAATGATGACACATTGCGCTTGTATTGTTAAGAAAGTGTAATATTCTGGGTTGGGTTAGTGGAGTCTGTAGCGCCTTTTGAAACTTATTTGCCCACACACTGTCAAAGAAATGTCAGTGGCACTAAACAAGTCAAACGCCTCCCTTTTTCCTGAATTCATTCATGATAGAAAAATCAATTCTGCACCAAGTGCTGTGCTCTTGTTTAGAAAAGAGGTTCGCTTTATTTTTGTGGCTTTTTTTTTTGCTACTCATTTAACTGCTTCTTGGTTTTGCACGGCATCTACTGTACAACACCCTTGTTTTCATTTTTTCTCTGCACATGACATATTTTTGAGGTTCGTCTGCGCACCCACACTGATGCAGGCGTGTTTTGACACGTTTCCTCGACAGATTATTAAATCCTCTTCAGCCTCTAATAATACTATTATGTTTATGTGTGTGTGTTTTTTTTGTTGCGCGAGACACTTGCAGAAAGAGCTCAAAGTCGAACCAGTGACAGCGCTAACCCCCATGCTGCGTCTGTGTGTTTGCTCAGACTGGATCCGCAGACTAATTTGTATTAGTAACCAAATAATCGCATTAATTCCCATTAGAAGCATCACAAGTGGTGAGCATGAAGACATCACAACACCTACGTAGAGTAAGTGATGGCGCTGCCGCTTCGCTTGACACACTAAATAAAGACGCCTCTCGATGCTGAGCCAACAATAATATATTTTCTTATTCATTTTCAGCCTTTTCTCCCCCTTTTGTGTGCCAATGATTAGTATCCTTTTAAATGAAAGGCACATAATACTTCATTTCTTCAGGGACGTGTGGTTTAAAAAGCAGCGGGCCAGATATGATACCACTGATAAGTGTGTTATGGGAAAAAAACACACGCGGTACCTGTGATAATGCACACACTGAGGGTGAAATATATTTTAATATTATTTAAATATGAGGTGTCTCTTTAGCATCCAGTCTGTCATGTCATTTTTCATGATTTCTTTACAAATGTAGCCATCAGGCACAAAATCCTGCCTGAACAATTACACTTGTGTACATGCATCTCCCCAACACAAAGCCACACAAGGCTTGTAAAAACCCACCTTGAACAGAGCTAAATCTGCATTCAGCACATGATTATAACACCGCACAGCTAGTATTTTTAAAACGGCTTTCTGTGTTTCAAAACCCATTTTTCCCTCTTTTCTGTGTGATACAAAACGGTATATGTTAATTGATAATCAGCAGTGTTGATTCAGTGGTGCATTCAGTGCAAATCTGTGCCCTTCTGGATGTCAGAGGGTTTTCACAGCCACGTCGGTGCCAACCTAGCTGGCAGTGCCGGCACCTGTTGGCGGTGCCAAGGCCTGGCAGGGGTTATCGATGCTCTCTGATGGTGCCCGACAATCACAGTGGAAATGACTGCGGCTGCTTGCGTCATGCCAGATAGAAAAGAGCATTTGCCGACAATGGCTCGCTTTCACCATCGCTCCTGTTTTCCGGATGCTGCTAACGACGGCCAAGGAAGAAAAAAACTGGTTAAAAAAAAGAAAGAGAGAGGAACGGGAGCCGCTGCCGTGAACATCATGTAAAACATGTCAAACGTGGAAAACATGTCAACGTGCAGAACGTTGAGTAGCAATGCTGTGCAAGCCGAGGTGATGCAAAGCAATCTGCTGAAGAGAAGGTGTGGGTGTAGGGGGGCTCCAGCCTGTCAGATTCATGTTAGTACAAATCACAGAGAACCTGAAAAGGAGGCGCATGCATGCACACACACACGATATTCATGATTATTATTTCTATTCATGAAAAATAAAGTCAAATGTCCTTTACTTTCATGTATCTATGATGTGGTAAACTTACAAATAATCCATTCGTGACTTTTATGTCTTAAAGGGCTTGGTGGAAGTCTTGTTGCTGAATAATATGAATCTCTGAAGATGTATAAATAGTATTTACTCCACAGTTTGGGTCCTTTAACCACACTGCACACCACAGCTGGGTTTAATGCAAGTGTTGGCAGCTCACTGAAAACCAGAGACTGGTGGAGATAAGAATTGATTGCTGAATCTTTGAGTGACAGCCTCTGCACGTGAATTCAAACATGCTGGGGTCGCATATCAGCATTTTCAACAACTCTTCTACTTCCTGTTAAAAAAACCACATACGACGTGGGACCCTTTTAAAATGCAACCGCCTCCTCAAAACTTACACCTCACACTAACTAGGTGTCAATATTGCAAGACGTTCCATCTCAGGTCCGAAAGGTGAGTTTCACGTTGCATTTTTTTTTTCCGTTAAAAGCCTCTTTGATGGCCTCCTGCTATGAATTCCTAATGCAGTGTTTTTGGACACAAATGTATTTTAAAATGAACAAACTTTTGACCCCACAAAGGTGGGTGGAACAATGATTTAGTTTCACAACCAGGGGGGTGAATGAGAGGTGTAACTGTGATGCATCACTTCTTCCGTGATTGTTTTTTTTGATCGGTTCCAGGTTTGGCTTTATTTTAAAGACCTCCAGGTCTTTCCCTGCCTAAAAGAAGCACTTTATGTAAATTTAGAACCATTTTCTTTGTCGGGCTTCTCCGACTGCCGTCACTGGCTAAGCTAAGATGCTTACAACTGCCGGGATGCATTGTTTATGAAACAGCAGCTTTGTGTGAGACGATTTGCAGTCTGTTTTTTTCTTTTTTTTTTGCGGGGATGAGCTTTATCAACCCTGCAAACACATCGTAAGTCAGCATGTAGCATTATGTAGCACTTCATGCACACCTGACCTCCACGATCGACAACATTCAGGTTCTGTCGATGTGATAGGTACACACACTTCCTGTTTTCTGTTGGTTTCCTGTTTTTGTTCTTGCACAGCCTGGACAGACGTGCTTCTTCATTTCTCTTTGATGTACACACTGGCCTGATGACAAAGCCACACCTTATGTTAAGTGTGAAGAAAAGCACGCTTTTTATGAAACAAGTGTCCCCATGCTTTCATTTAATGTGCAAAATCTATTTCCCCATGTATTCTCAACGCTGAACTTTGCCTCACACACTCCCCCATCTGGCTCTTTCTAGGATCTAAAGATGGAGAGTCAGATATGCCACCCCTCACACCATGTGTAGGTGTGTCCATCATTAAAATGACCTTTTTCTCATGAAGTCAGAGTGAGGATCTTATTATTGGGTCACCTTAATGGTTCGGTAAAAACACCAGATCAGGCCTTTATTGACAATACCAACAGATTAACTTGTGTGATGTTTTGGCAGTTCGGCCAGCAGGGACTGGTTTGAGAAATAATTACAAAATAATGACAATAGCTTAACATCAGCCTGTTCAGGGTTTTTGTTGACAATATCAACAGAGATTAGCTCATCTAATATTTTGGTCTAACTTGCAGTGGAGGTAAAGTTTTAGCACATATGGGAAGACTGCTGAAAGCTAAATGTTGAGAGAGGGAAATGAGAGATGTGGCAATGAAGACTGCTTTTAAAAAAAAAACTGTATTACTTGTACTATTTACAAAGCAATAAGTCAGTAATAGCCCTGAGAAATCACTAAAGCTTAATATTCAAGTTGATAAACAACCAACGTACATATTAATACAAAAATATGAGTCTAAATTGTATATTATTGCTGTAAGGGTGGAAAATGTAAATAAATATATTAATATGTAGTCAGTTTTTATTTGAAATAAAGCTATTATCTGCTTTTTAGACTTATATGTGTAATTTCTTATATTACTTTGTAGCGTATTTAGTTTTATATTTTTATTTAGTCTTTATTTAACTAGGAAAATATGACTCTTGAGATTAAAAATATATTTTGGAAATGTGTGTCTGCCAAGATAAACATCAGCACAATCAACTGTGATCAGTAATCCACACATGGAATAGGAACATTATAGGTACTTATGTGTATGAGACAAAGCAAAATGGTTAATGTTAAAGCTCAGACTTAAGCAGGGTCAGTTATGGTCAGTCATCATATTTGCATCCTGAGGTCATTTAAAGTGGCCTTAAATATATTTGGTGTATGGTTTGGATCAAACTCCAAACAATATTTCTACTCTGCAAAAATTTATTTTTATTCCTAGTTATGAGATTATTTTGGAGTTTTAAATAAATGGGTTTTGTTTTTTGCAAACACAGCATTTGTTAAATTTTTTTCTCACTTTTACGTTTTGCTTTCAGTTTGTCTCAAAGGGCCAGCCACCTTACTTATTTTGCTATTCTGACTTCATCTGGATGTAGATTAATTTGTCAAACAAAAACTATACATTTGGCCCAAAGTAAAGTCCTGAAATAAATAAATAAATAAAACACATCATAAATTAAGGTATCGCGCGCGCGTGTGTGTGTGAGCATCTGTGTGTTACTCGGTAATAAATGCAGGACCGCCTCACTCTAATCAAGCTGATTAAAAATTCCTGCGCGCACAGCCGGAAATCGCACCACCGTTCCTCCCCGTTGTGTGTGTATTAGTGAGTGTGTGTGAATGCATGTGTGTTTATGTGTGTGTGGTTTCGCTCCCGGTCCACTTTCTCCACTTTGTCTCCGCCAGGACTTTTCCTGCCTGAGATGCGGAGGAATAATCTGTTTTGATTTTAATAGGGAAGGCTGCTGGTGCTGGTGGTGTGTGAGGGGATTATTCCTCTTATTTTCTCTTATTCTCACACACTTTACACCCCATCTCCTGCGCTCTCTCTCCCACACACACACATCCCCATCCTTTCTTCTATTTTTTTACCCTATTTTTTTACCCCCTCTTACCACGCCATTTGAAATGAGGAGGAGAGAAGGAAAGCAGAGGCAGCGGCAGCACCAGCAGCGAGGAGAGGAGAGGGGGGAGTGATGAGTCAATACAACTAATAATTTAATGGGGACAGAGAGGGAGAGACGGAGTGAGAGGGGGAGAGACAGAGAGGGAGATAGAGAGAAAGAGGAGCTCCGTCCGGACGCCAATCCCCAGCCAACAGGACACCTCCTACTATTACTATCAAGGCAGCTCTCTTATGCATCCACAGCGAGCCTTATTCATCCTCGGCATCGGAAAGTAAACCGCACTTTTTGACCCCCCTCTCCTTGTTTTATTTTGCGAACCTGTTTCGACTGTCCGCATATCGTCTCCACATCGCCTCCATGGCAAGCTCACACAGTCGCTTCTTAGTATTTTTGCTCTCTCTCAGTCTGCCGGCAGTCAAATCTAGCTAAGCCGACGCTGAGCTATTTTTTCCCGTAGTCCCTCCGTGAACACACACAGCGAGGGTTTGTTAGGTCTCGGCGGCGGTTGTTGTTGTTACAACTGTGTCCGAGGTGCTTGTGGTTCGTGCTGGCCGTACTGTGCGGCTGCCTGCTCGCCGTTTTGGATGTTGTGCTGCGAACTAAAGCCGAAGTCGCCTTCACTTGTAAGCGTTGCTAAATGTCGCCGGTTTTAACGCTTTCCGTTGCCGTCCTTTTTCCTCCACTTGGACGGAATTGGCTGTAACGTCAGGGCTGCACACTCCTGTCTCTCTCCGCTCCTGCCGCACACGCACAACCGCTTACCAATGTTCGCCTATCACGGTCCATCTCGACCTCGTCCTCCCTTGCACAGACCCGGGTTGTTGTTGTTTTTTCGCACCGCCTGCCAGTCCTCCGCCAAGAAGAGCAGGAGAAAGCATCTTTTTAAACACTGATTTTGGGAACCCCTCGCTGTCATGCACACGTAGAGAGATAACAAGAGAGGAACCGGGAGTTGTTTTTGGGGAGGGGGGGTTTCTTTCTTTTTTCCTTTTTCTTCTTCTATCTTTTCTACCCTGGCCAAACTTGAAGAAGAAGCGTTTTCCAGCCGGTGTTATATGCTCTCCAGTGCTGAAGTGCTGCGGTTCAGGTTGGTTTGAAGTTTTTTTCTTTTCTATTTCTTTTCTTTCTTTCTTTTTTTTTTTAAACTCAACTTCTCCTCTCTTAACTCCCACCCCCCTTTGAGCAGGGGCGTCCAGGATTTTTGTAAATGGGGTGGCCCAGAACAAAGCAAGGGGGGCCTTGTAGAAAGCAGTGTTTGATGAATTGATTGTGACTTGTTTTGTATTAAGAAACTCTTTTACAAAGTGGTTAAACTCTTTATTTAAGTCAAAGTCTACAAGTACTAAAACTTTAGCAGTACTTTTAGGTACTTACAGTTAAAATATTGATGATGCAGAAAAATATACATCATCTTATCATATTTGCTGATTCAATAGTGTACATAGCACTTTATTTTGCATCAAAAGACTAATTTAATCATTTTCTATATTGTTGGGTAGCTTTATTTATAATATTACAATTTTTTTATTGGATTTAAAAAAAATTGAATAATAATAAGTGGTAAAAACTTCAAAGAGTTTTTGTGTTTTAAGGTCATATAAAAATCCTGACCTGGATCCAGACTGTATCCGGGTCTGGATTCCTTTGGCTCCCTCTCTGTGGGGAATTAGTTGCTTCATTGGATGTTATGAATCGAGGAGTTCATGATCTTTTGAGTGGGGGTGGATGATTTTGCCCTTTTCACTCTTTGACAACAGCATTCCAGTTCAGTCCACCGGCACCCACTAACCACCACGAATAATTATTTTTCTGTTGTGACCTAATATTATTCATATTACTATTATTATTGATCAGATTTTCAAAGTTTGCCCGAGCACTTCAAATGATGTAGGAAGCTGTGTGTGTGTTTGTGTGTGTAAGCACACCTGTGGGTAAAGCAGCCATCCTCCATCTTTCCTTTTTGTCTCTTCCTCCCTTTTCTTTCCCACTTTAGATGACTACCCTCATGAGTCAGCTACTGCCTGTTTTGGAGTTTCCTCAAGCTGCTTTCTCCCCCCCACATCCTAAAGTTGTAAACTCATTGCTCGCCACGGGTGTTTCGCTGCACTTGCAGAATCTAAAAATAAAGTTCACACCTGTAAAAGCTTGTAACTGATTTTGTTTGTCTGTCACAACAAAATGACGGTGCGGCCTTTTGCCTTCTTTCTTTTTTTCTCCAAGCTGCGTCACGAATGGTAAGCCACACAAAGTGACTCACAAACTGAATTACGTTAGTTTCCCCTTCCGTGCGTGCTCCGCAGCACAACCTTGTTCCTTGAACTGTACTGTATTTATTGAAGTGGAATCTCCCAGCAAATTAATGTATTTGCTCTAAAACCTCGGCCTGTTTGCCTCCGCTCGCATGGGAATTTCTAGCGGGACACCCATACATAATACATGCGTTAAAAAATGGGAACATTACAGCAGCAAGATGACATCACCGCGGCCCGAGTCATCATAACCGAGGCGAATTGACAGTTACTGCCGTAATGGGTCCGTTTTCAGAGGTCTCAATTACTTAAAGGACTTTTTTTTGCTCTATAAAAATGTCCCTTCACATCTTCACATGTCAGTGATATCAACACAAAAGATTTTGCGTTCATTGCCCCTTTTGTATCACATGGCAACTCTTCATTCTCCTGCTTCTTTTATGCCACACACATATCTCCCCTGGCAGCTGATTACATGCTGTTTCTGCCTCCCCCAGGTGATAGTGAGCTGAGGTGCTGAGAATGATGGAACATCTCAGCGAGACGTGTTTGGGCAAGGAGAACTCAGAGCTGGTCAACAGCATGGCAGACGCCAAGGCCCCGCCGGCCAAGCTGCCCCGGCTGGAGCAGAACGGCAGCCCCCTGGGACGGGCCAGGCTGGGAAGCACCGGGACCAAACTCGGAGGGGTCCCGTACAAACCCACCAGCCACCTGCTGAAGACCTGCCATAAGAAAGGTAAGAAAGACCGAAACGGATCAAAAGGAATTTATTGAGAATAATTGTAAACATATAATTGTATTCTTTTTTGTTTTTTGGAGTGTTTATTGGCAAAAATAATCAATTTGAAGACTTCCCTCTGGGTCCTGGGAAATTGTGTGGCGCTTTGTGCGTTAATCACACAGGTGAAAATTAATCGCAAATCAAGTGATCAAGCACATATCCCAAATATGTGCGTCTAAAATTAGAATAGTTTCTGCTTTTATTTCTTTTATATGACAGAAAACTGAATATTTTAGGGGGGTTAAGTGTTGGTAGGAAAAACAAATGATCGGAAAATGTTTTCACTGCTTTTTTCTTTTAAGAAAAAAACTTTTTGTTATTTTACAGACAAAATTATTTTAAATTCAAAATAACCATTTACTTTCAGGCCTTATTTTTTGACATCTTTTATAGTTGTCCTTTATACACAACAAGATAATCTTGAAGGTGTTAAATGTTAGCCGCAGTGCCAGCCTGTATCAGCCGCATGCAATACAAATAAAGTATACGCAGCTCTGCGTGTATTTGTAATGACTGAGAGGAAACATAACCAATGTAAAAAGAGGAAAGTAATTTAAATGCAGTTTAAATAGGCCCCCTCCCACACACACACACAGCACCTTCCACCCACCACCACCCCTGCATGCTCTCCAAAACTCTTAAACCTTTTTACAATGCTTCTTTAGTCATCTCAGTACACACACACACACACACACACACACACACACACTCCCACTTATTTGCCCAGACAATAGCTAATAGAAAAGCACTGTGAGAATTATTCCTGTGCCGTGCTGCATAGCGCTGTGTCACTGCTGCTCTCTCCAACCCCGGCACTCCTGCTCTGACATTTGTTTATTAAGGGAAAGTTTCAGTCCTTTAAGAGCCATTGCTGCTTAAAGGGAGCCTTTACTTTGAGATTATGACATAGCTTTTTAATATAACCAGTGTCATCTTGTGAAAAACACGCCAGGCAAAGCCATCCAATATGTGAACCTTCATTTTATGATTATGTTTCTTTCTTTTTTTTTGAGTTTGAAATCCTGCAGGTTTGGAGTTGTAATAGCACTTGGCTGCGAGGGCTCAAATGTTTGTTTGTTTGGCTGGTTTGGTTTTCTTTGGCCAACAGGGACTAAGGAAGTCTTGGAATGTAGCTGCGAGAGTGTCCTCGGATGGGCCATTTCTCTTATTCGCTGCTTTTTATCTACGTGTTGCACACCAGCTGAGAGAGCCTAATTTCTCACCTTCATCATCTCTGCTTCTCTTGGCCTCCTACAACGTTTGCTCCTCCAAGCATCCTCTTTGCCCTCCCCTCCTCTTCTTTTTCCTCTCATCCTTTTTTTTTTTGTCAAATTTTAGAAAAGAGCGAAGCAGCCGAGAGAGGCGGCTGGTCAGCCACGGAGGCTTCGCAGAGGGCCCACAGTGGGCATTGTGTCCGAGCCCGAAACACTATTTACCGCAGCCCTCTCTGGGCTCCCTGGAAACAAAGCCAGTATTGATCCCCCAAATGAACCTGCACAGCAGTCTTTATTGTTAGATCTTTATCTATTAAAATCAGGGGAGGAGAAAAGCAGCTCTTTCAGCACATTCTTTTGCATCTGTTGGCTTATTGATTGTTTTGCCAGAGCTGTGTGCATCTTCTGGAATGCTTGGGATTAGAAAATATGGCAATGTTTATCATTTCTATCTGCACTTACAGCGTATGTAAAGAAACGTTCCCAGGTGGCAGCAGGTAGAGCAGAGACCTACTGAAAAAGTGGGGAAACAGGGCAACATTTACAAAGTACAGTAAGCAAAAGATTACCTCCAGTCAGTACTTTGACATAATTTTGACTTTCTGTTTTTATTCAGACTAAAACTTCAAAAGGCCAAGCCGCCCCTGTGCCCTCAAAGTCTAAATTTCACGCCTGTTATTTTAGCCAAAATGGCATATTGGATGATATTTGCACAGTTGGTCCCTTGAACATTTGACAGTCTTTGGACAAGGATTGTTCATTCCACCTAACAGCAGAGCCACTGTTGACACAGACTCGTGAACCTCAGGGCGCAGAGGTGGCTCGGGATTTGTAGCGCTGCATCATGGGAAGATGATTTTGGGTTGGCAGTCAAGGGGAAAAAGGCTAATGTGATCCCAGCACCTTGACAGTGAATAAACTGTGTATTGTGCCAAAAAGAGAGACGAGACTTTCTGTTTTTTGCGGCATGTTTGTTCACACGCGGTTAAGGTTATCATTATCACAAGCAATACCAATCAGTGCAGGCCATAGTGCAACACCTCTGCAATATTATGTCATCATCTTAAAGCTTTAGGCAACATGAAGGAATGCTACAACATTTAAAATGAATCTTAAAATGGGAATTTGGAGCAAAAAGCATCAGGGGGGAGATGATGGAAATGGAAAAAAAAGAAAGAAAAAAGAGGGCAATTTCTTAAAAGACGAAGCAAATTCTGTGTCTAAAATTATGCACCCAAGTAATATTTGATCCCTCAAGCTGATCATAGAGTTTGGCAATGGGACAAAGAGGTGAAGGTGTTGAAGGAAATTGCCCTATAAAAGATGAAATATGCCTTTGTGGTCCAAACTTGTGTTCAGAGCTTAAACCTGGATGTTCACTTCTAATCCCTCGACAGCCAACCTCAGTGTAACTTAATCATCTGCACTAAATTTTAATCCCATTCCTCTGCAAACAGAGGACTGAAGGTCAGAGTTTTGCATGTGAAGAAATGGCTTGTGTCTCTTTGTCTGCAGGCAACATGCTGCCTGTGTTCTGTGTGGTCGAGCACTACGAGAATCCCATGGATTTTGACAGCAAGGAGGAGCACGCTGAATTTGTCCTGGTGCGCAAGGACATGCTCTTCAACCAGCTCATCGAGATGGCCCTGCTGTCACTGGGCTACTCCCACAGCTCAGCAGCCCAGGCCAAAGGTAACCCCCTCACCCACTCTCATCATTGTCATCTCTTTCTTCTCTGATCTGACGCTCTTCTTTTATGCTTATCAGCGTCTTTTCTACAGCATTTTCAGACATGCTGGTGCTTGTGCACACACACACTCACTCAAACCTACAGACACACATACACTCTGTGACCATAATAGCTTACCGCCAGCAGATCTGAAGCCACAGTAACACAACCTGACACTGATCCCAGAAAGTCTCCCAGGGGTCATACGCTACATATTCCCACACAGAGGTATCCTCGCACTCTCACAGAGGCTAGCTGCACAGTAAAATGTTTACATGCACATTCACTTGAGTGCTCATATTGTATATATTTATATACATATACCCTCGGTGACAGTGGGTGGGAGGGGCAGGTGGAGGAAAGGGTCTGCTAATTGCACTTGAGCACACGTAGGCTGAGTGCGGCTGTTTCAAGGTGCCTCGATGCATGCTCTTTTATTATAGGCTGTCCATCACGCTGCACATACATACACATCCTAGGCCACCTTTCTCATGAGCAGTCTTCCATCTCTCTTTCTGCTGTGCGGGCTGCCACTGTTTTAAAAGCACTCTCAGGAAAAATTCCTGCGTGGTTGTTGCGATTTCAGTGAAAATTAAGGAAATAAAGAGCATTTATGGCACCGGAATGCTCCTGGGGGTATCTATGCGTGGCTTCGTTCCTACCGTACATGTTTACGGCTTTGAAATGAACAGTGAAAGCGAGCTTTGTGCTGATTTATTTGCTTCTGTGTCCATTGTTGTGCTTTTGTTTCCAAATCTGTGATTTTTTTTCATGCGTTTCCACATTTTGTCCATATTTATGTGTGCCTGCATGTGTTTTGCATCATCCAGGTATGATTCAGGTGGGGAAGTGGAACCCCGTCCCACTGTCATATGTGACAGACGCACCAGACGCCACAGTGGCAGACATGCTGCAGGACGTCTACCACGTGGTCACACTTAAGATCCAGCTGCACAGGTAAGCAACCAATCCACAAGTTTGGGCACATGTGCACTGGAATATTTACAGTTGCACCAGCCCAGAATGTGTGCACATGTTCATACATATTCTTACCTGAGTGCTAACCACAAAACTGTGTTTGAAGAGAACAGTTAGTCATGATCACATTAGCATTTTCCCCCCTCTGATCTGTTGCGCTGTTTATCCATCTAGATAATTTCGATGTGAGTTTCAGCGTTTTGAAGATATATTGGTTGTAGAAATGTCTGCCTTCTCATTGGTATAATGGAAATAAATGACACATATCTTGTGGTGCAAAAATGCCAAGACAATACATAATTAAACAAAACTCAGCAGCAATATGTATTTCTGGAAATCATAACCTGGTTGCTCAAAACAGTCCACCAACCTAGCTGTGAGTAGTTTCGTGTAGGAACTATTTTCTTTTTGCTGTCTACATCCGCCACGCAAAAGATTGGTGCAGCTAGCAAACAGTACAACTCAGGCAAAGGAGATACCGTCAGTGTTTATCACACTGTTTATTACATGTGCTGGTGGTGTTTTTGTCACTAGCATAAGCCTTTTGTGTCCCTTTTAGAGAGTGACACAGTGAACGGCTGAAGTTAAAAGTGTTTGGGGGGGTTTTCTGGAAAGAGAGATGGTCAACTTTTCAAATGTGTCACAAGTCCTTCAAGTAAGCAACTTGGCAGCCATCTTGAAACACATGCGGGCACTGACTTGGGTGGTTATTTTGAAGCATTTTTGTAAATAAGCGTGATTTTCAAGACTTGTTTAAAATCAGCAGTTTCTTTCAATTACTTTTTTCTTGACTTTGTCCTAAATTAAGGCTTTTAAAAAGCTTTGTTTTTACCTTAAAAGCTCTGCTACTACTAGCTTCTTTGCTGTTGTGTGAATTGACCATGATTCAAACGGGACATCAGCTGACATCTCCCAAACTGGACAGTTCACACCAAAATCTGTTAGATAAATACCACAGCAGGCCAAATTAAAAATACATAAATTAGACCTTTTTTTAATGAACTGTGTAATCTCAATCTCAACCTCTCAATCTCTGCTTCTAGCAATAACACATATAGCATGTGCCAGTTTACGTGTTTAATACCGAGAAAAACATTATTACTCAGACTGGCCGTTTCCAGGAAGTGGGAAAAACCCATTCATAAACCAAAAAAAACCATTGATTAATTGATCAGAACACAGATTCCGGAGAATTCGAACTCTTGGTAACAATCTAGCTTATCCATAGCTGAGAAGTGATTCTATGAAATTAACCGCTGAGTGATTTTTAACATGTTGCAGTGGAAACGTGAAATATGATAAGTAAATAACCGTTTTTAAACCAAGCTCTGCTTCAGCTCCAAAAAAACCAAATAAACGAATGTGGTCGGTGACTGCGTGGCTAAAAATGACTCACCTGAAATAGTTCCATAAATAAACCTGGCTGCCGCGGATATTTTAGGCAAAATATATTTCTTTTGAGTCTACATTGTGAATGATGAAGATGAAACCTTTACTATACTGAATACTGCTAGCTTTCTCCTGTCATTGCTCACCATATTGTATGCTAAATTATTCTCTGTAGGTGTGAGGCTTTGTCATATTTATACACACGGCAAGAGCATACAAGCATTTATAGACATGGACACAAACAGGCTCATATGCACTCATGGACACACACACACATGCGCGCGCACACAAACAGCCGACTGGCTCTGGTGTGGAGGCTTGTGCCAGCTGCACGCTAACCCAGTGTTCTGCAACCCTCTGGAGAGCTGTTTCTACTCTTTTTCTACCTCGCTCTGCCTCTTCCTTTTCTCTTCCCTCTCCTTCTGTTTCCCCCGCCACCAACACCATCACCACCCACCTCCACCAATGAAGCACTCACACACACGCACACACACACAGGCACGGCGACTGATGTGAACACGTCCACCAGCCAGACTACAGAAGGTTGTGTTTATTTCCGGCTTGCTAGCCCCTGAATGCATGGATAGCTGTCTTTCTCCGCTGCCCCCCTCTCTCTCTCTCTCTCTCTGCCTGTCTCTCTCTCCCACTCTCCCTCCTCTTGTTCACTTCCGTCTCCCCAGAGGCTTTCTAGCTGCTGGAGCAGTTTAAGGTGTTCTGGAAAATCCATTGTTTGTGTGTTAGAGTGTGCATGTGTATGTTTTCTTAGTAGCAGATGTGGTGTGCATCCCTTTTCTGTTCTCCTCGCTCATAACATTTCCAACACACCGGCTGACAGATTTATGGACAGGCACACACACACACAGCATCTCATGCGCCCTCATCGCTCTCTTATTCACGTCTCTAGCCAGGTTTAACGTGAAGTAATTCAGCGGTAAGTGTAATGCGAAACACACACAAAGTCACGGGAGCCCAGTTGAGTTATTCTCTGCTTCCACCCACCACGTAAATATATTTTACGTTTTCAAAACCCAGAATTCAGTCGATGTCTCTGCAGCTCGCGATTGCAGCACAGGCGAACAGCAAAGACAGTCTGTTTGATATACAGCTTCATTTTGATTACGCCGTATATACGCAATTGTCAATATTGTTATTGGTTTGTATTTGTTTTTCCCCTTTTTCTTACCCATGCCGCCAAACTCTTAAAGCCCCCCCGCCCCGACTGCAGCAGAAATCTCGCCAGTAACACCTTAAATTGTTTCGCCGAGCACAACAAGCCAGGAAGGTAGAAGTAACACGAAATAATAGTCGCCACATGCAGCTGATGTATAATTCATGCATCAATCCAGCAGATGTGTTGTATAAAGTAATTAACTAATCAGAACAATCAGGAGAGAGAGAAAAAGAGAGAGAGAGAGAATATGAAAGAGGGAGAGAGATCGAGGCAGGCAGATACAGAGAGAGAGAGAGAGAGAGACAGAGCAATCTCCAGATGCATCTGCTTGATGCGCCAAATGAAATCTGTCTGTCTTGGAGGGGCGCTTGCAGCAGGAAAAACGAGCAGGGACCCGTGTGCGTTCAGCTCGCTTTCTCTCTGGTTTCCTCTCTGTCTTTGCTGCTCTGCCTATTTGATGCAAACCAGCCAATTTATCCACGTATGCATGTATATGTTCCTCAACCGGGGTCAGGCGAAATGCTGCAAACTGTGTTTGACACCTCTGTTTTTAGGGAAAGTGATTTGCTTCCAGAATTTTCAGCTCAGCACTTGATTAGTGGGGAAATGATCAGTCGAGTTGACTGACAGAAAATTAATCAGGAGTAATGATGATAATCGAAAAAGGTTCAAGCGTCTCGTGGCTGAGGATTTGGTGCGTTTCTCTTGTTTTTAGAAAATAGAACATAACAATTTTAACATGCGATTTCAAGACATTTTGTTATGTTTTCTGACATGTGTAGGCTAAATCGAATAGCAAAAGTATTGAAATTATGCTACAATAAAATATCCACTCGCTGCAGGTGATAATGTCCACAGCTTTTACAAATATTAGGCAGTTTTAGGAGTAGACTGAAGAAAACACCTATCTCGACTCTTAAATTTTTCTTATGCTTTTATGTTGTACACGCTGGATACTGTGCACTTATCATTTTCAGTGGGGTAGAATTGTATACTCACTAGATATGTCATTTACAACATTTCACTACAGTTGTCTGCGTTTTGTATTAGTACAGAATAGTAATTTCTTCGAATGAAAATTTCACACAAAACAATGCCAACACGTTCAGTGTGTGGAAAAAAGTAGGAAAAAAGCTTCTACTCTTAGCTAGCCAGTATTAACATCACGACACCTGCTGACCCTTTCCAAAAGCTGCAGATTGTTTGGTTTTCCCTCCGTCTGGCAACCTCTAAGAGTAAGATGTGGACAGTGTTTCACACCCAGCTTTTTGACTGTTACACTTGAAATATCAAATGTAAATGTGAAAATATGTGATTTAAGATGCAGCGAGATTTTTAAGGTCTATGATGTTGGATTGAAGTTGCACAAAAATACCTCTATAGTTCAATGTGTAATACACATGTGTAATGTCTATACTCAGTTGCAAGATTGTGAATTTTAGCATTTCATTGAAGATCCCATCAAAGCTGCTGCCTTCCTGTCTCAGTCTCCGTTCCATCTGAATTTGTTTTCATGCTCTACTCTTTCCCCCCTTCTCCTTTCTATCCCTGTCTGTCCTTTCCTCACACTCATTCCTTTCTTCTTCTCCCCATCCTTATCCTCCCTGTCACCCTCCACCCCAAATCCCTGTGTGTCTCCTCTCTCTTCACAGTTGTCCTAAGCTGGAGGACCTGCCGCCCGAGCAATGGAGCCACTCTACAGTAAGAAACGCCCTCAAGGAGTTACTCAAAGACATGAATCAGAGCTCTCTGGCTAAAGAATGTCCTTTATCACAGGTGCTGAAGACCAAACTGCTTATTCCAACAAAAAAGACAAAAAACAAAACAAAAAGCCCAACCCTACACCCTTCTATCATACCGCACAACTAAACAAACACCACTGTGTCCATCACCTCCGTGTTTTATCTTTAACTTATCAAATGCCGTGAGTTTGATCACATGGGAAAGAGAATCAGCATAGAAAATCCAAATCAATGGCTATTGTTATTTGTTTGCCTCTTGATTTTTTTTTTGTTTGTTTCTTTTACCACCCACGACACACACACACACACACACACAGGCTCGTATGTACCAGCAGCCAAAAAGCAGAGGTGTTGTTGAACGTATGGTTATTGTGAGATAAACACTGGCCCGGGCCCAGAACGATCTGGATGCTTTTTGTTCTTTTCTCATTTGATTCACTCTCAACATTTCAGGCTGGAGGTATGTTTAGGTTTTATATTCTGTGTCTTTCTTTTCCTCTTTTTTTTTTTTTTTTTTGTCGGCTGGGAGGTTGGATAGAAAGCACTAGTGCAGATATTGTATTAACAGGCGGTGTAGTCAGTATATCACAGAGGCAGCTCTGGAGTGAATGGAATGAAATGGCAGTATATCTCTCACAGGGGCCAATAATGTGCGTGTGTGAGGGAGTTACAGCACAAGGAGATATGTGTGCACCTGTGTGTATTTGCTTGTATATCAATGTGCAGAGCGCATATGCGAAATTGCTATTTGCGTTTTGCATGCGTGTGTGTATTCACATCGGAGCGTGTGCGTAGGTGCCTTCAGTACGAAGCCAGCTCTCCTCCTAGGCCACCGTATGGTCACCTGGAGACCCTCATTTGCGTTGTGTGCGAACGCGTGCGAGTGAGCTGCTGCTCTCGGTGTGTGTTCGTGCGTGTGTGTGTGTCTGTTTAGCCGGGCATGAGCAGTGCGCTGATGATGTAAAGAGTCCCTGGGTGGCGTTCAGGCGGAGCCCAGCCCGGTCTGGTAATCACCCTGTTTACGGTCCATATGTGAAGACGGCTCAGAAGAGAGCACACGCTAGCTCAGAGGATTAACCACACAAGCACACACACTCCTGCTCAGACACATTTTTGCTATATTGACATACACACCAGTCTCAAATTAAACTGAAGATTGTTTTTGGTTTGCAGAGAGGACGAGCTGCAGACCTGAAATTATCTGATCTTTTTTTCTTTGTGAATATCTTATGTATTTTACAAGCCAGTCTGGATTTCAGCGGCAACCTTTAAATGGCAGCGTCCTTTGTAGATTTATGGCAGCTACAGTCAAAATGTAAGGCAGCGAGCTTAAAAAGAATAATCCAGTTTTTAAGTTTTCGTGTAACTTGGCAGCTTTGCCGTGTTGCTGCTTGATAATCTGATGATCTCCTCGCATGTATCTCTATCTGCCTCACTGAAACATGGCTGCCACGATGGTGTTTGACATCTGTTACTCTGTGGGGTTGCATGTGGTCAGTTACACCCATGGAGCGGCAGTTTGCTCCTCCTAAACCCGATTGGTTTACGACCGTGGTCATCCGCACGTTGCTTCGATACACGGACTCCCTGCCTTGCGAGCGGTGATGTCACCGCCTGTGTGCAGTCTCATGAGAAGGTGAGAAGCCAGGAAGCATTTGGCCCACCCGCTGAGATTTCTGAGTTGACAGAAAAAAAAAGGAGAGAGAAATGAGTGGGAGGAGAAAGGGGCGTTGCAGGAGGGAGCAGAAGATTGGCACCTTTTTAGGATTAGTGTTTCCTTGATATTCTTCTGCGTAATCCCAGACCGAAAAGAGAGGTTAACAGATGAGAGAATCGCAGCGAGTGAGTGAAAGAGAATTAGCCCACCTCTGAACAGGGCTCTGAAGAGAGACAGGGGTGGGGGGTAGAGGAGGAGGGGGAGCAGAGCAGCGAGGGGAGGGCGGTGGGGCGTTATTTTGTGAAATGCTTCTTTTGTCCGGGGCCTTGTCAAACATTTAGTTTCATTCTTTTGTAGCGGAGAGTCATGCTTTGTGTGTTCGGCCTACAAATGGCTCGAGGAAACTCAAGAGAATGCAGTGTTCACTAATGCCTGTTGTCATTCTGCTACAGGAACTGTTTCTGACCCGTGCGAAATACGAAGCACGCTTCAGGATTCACAGTTCATAGCTGGGAGAGGCATCTGCAAAATACAACTTCTCCCTCAATCAGGCTGATTTTGTTTTCTGAGGTTGCTACCAAGCTTAGCATCCCCCTTGCCCATATTCTCAGAAACTATGGCAACAAATGAGATTTCCCCCCCACGCCCCCCACCATCGCCACCACCTCACCCCACTCTTTCCCATTGCCACCACTACCTCTTCTTGCCCACCCCCTGTTCACTCTCGCTGGGCGGCCCCTGATGCACCAGCTGCTGCGTTGTGTAGCAGCAAATAGTCATCAAAATGCCATCTTTTGCAGGCCTTCACCACCTCGGCTGCCACAGGCATAACCTGGCTGCCAGTGCGTGTGTGTGTGTTAGAATGAAGGAAGGGGAGGGGTCATCCCAGTTGAGGTGGATATGTGCCATAATTGAGCTCTGTTAGATGTTGGCGAGAGACGAGGCGCAGTGTTGCAAATGGGATGCGCTTTTTTCCCCAGCTGATTCAAGACATCAGGCTAAGTTGGAATGCGTGTTGGTGTTTAATTGTGTATGTGCTTGTGTGAGTTTGTGTAACAGCACCATGTGTGTTTGTCTGCAGGGGTTGTACTCTGTATGTGTGTGTGTGTGTGTGTGTGTGTGTGTTTGCCAGTGTGTATATACCACACTCTAACACTAGCAGCTGGGTGCCTACAGTACCTGCCTGCTGCACTGCTATTTTCTTACACACACACACACACACACACACACACACACACACACACACACACACACACACACTCTTTCCTCGCTCTTCCTGTCTCCCATGTTGGGGAGTGGAATAGATGTTGGGGACCGATAGTAGCCCAGTGCCACTTCCTGGTCTTGCTGATAAGCTCTCTGTGCTGCAGATGGCTATCACTTAAAGGGTCCACACACATGCTCATGCACAGAGACACACCCGCAAACTCTCACACACACACAAACGCAGTCATGCTACCTGTTGACAAGCCCTAGCACAGCCCTCCCGCTGGCACCGCAGTGGCAGCAGAGGCTCTGGTTATCTGCTTGATTTCACTTAGTGCGTATGCATGTGTGTGTGACAGAGCGGTGGGGAGAGGGAGAGAATAGGTGTGTGTGTGTTGTTTCGTTCTCACATACACACAGGGCCCCCTGTGAGAGGTAGAGTGATGTATTGAGGGAGAGGGCTGATTAATGAGGAGCGTTTATTAGAACATCTGTGTCAAAGATGGCGGAGAAAGAGGGAGCGAGAGAGATAGGGGAGAAAGACGGGAAGTGAGGGAGAAAAAAGCACACCGTCTTTTGCAGGCCTCCTGTTTGTTGCCTGGAGCCGCCTAAGCCCAGATATACTGTAAATAAAAGATGCCAGGCTGGAGGAGAGGAGTTCATTATCCCCCTGACTTAAAGGCGAATTCTTCTTACGTTTTAAATACGTGGTTTGCAGATGGATCTTTGGGTGGGGACGTGGAGTTGGAGAGAGACTGTCAATGTAGGACCAGAGAATTTTGAACTTGCAGCTACTATTTCCTAATACCAGTATTGTATAAAAATGAGTCAGTTCATGCATAAAAGTGTGACCCATTAAACCGAACCTGAACTCCGTCAGCGCTTCCGTTGAATGAAGGCTTTTCAATATATTGATAAAAGACTGCTTTGTTGTAGCGTACAAGTCCAAATGCAGACCTTTTCACCCTCCTGTTTTTCATCATGCACCGCAGCATGGTTGGCACAAGTTCTCACCCAGCTGCACGAATGTGACTCGCCTCAGCTGCCTGAATTTGCCTTTAAAGAAAAAGAAAGAAAGAAATATTAATAATAATAAGCAGCTGAATGTTGAACTTGACTCCACCTGGTACAAGCAGGTATAGTAGTAATTGTGTGTGTGATAGTTGGTGTCTTTTGTCATTTCCATGACACAAAATTCGATGTCTTCCTAAACATGTAATTGCTTCTTTTCCAACCTCGGCTGGGTTTTAATATTACTGAACCAAGACTTGGCTAGCACAGAGCTCTAGCTTTTATAACGTCTCCTGTGTGGTATTCTCTGTCTCAAACAGAGGAATGGAAAATATTCCTCATGTAAATCTTTTAGGAGGAAGCTGGTTAAAATTGTGCCTTACCTGCTGCTTTTTTTTTTTTAACAAAAGGAACCTGTGTCTGTCTTGTTTCTTTTGGGTGGCTCGTTCCTACCATGTCTAAAGTTTTCGGTGCGTCACACTTAGCTGCAGCGCTGCTGTATAAGGTGCGGCGTACGGCTTTAATCCGGAGGTCAGGAGTTCAGAGTTTGATCGACCTTTTTGATGGCACAGCTGTCACCCTTTAACCTCCTTTTGTGGTGAAAAGCTGGAGCCAGAGAACCAGAATCATCCTGTGGCTGTTCATTTCTGCTCACACTGCCATGCTACTCTGCCAGAAGGTTCCCCCCACCATCCTCCAAGCGCATATATTATAGAAAATGATAAAGATGGCATACCTATAATTTGAAAACAGATGGTTTGGTTCTTTTGAATATTTATAACAATCAAAAACAATTTCTCCTGTGCCAACCTCGCTATTCACCCGGAGGCCGGCAAGGTGTTAAAACATTCATTTTAATGAAACTGGATGGGAAAGAGGAAAAAAAACAGCTCTTTGTTTTTCCCAGGCGAAGGAGAGCGGTTGAAGTAAATGTTGAGAGGGCAAAGAGGCGACTGTATAGGGGGGAGATGGGAGCACGTACGCATCGGAGAACGACATGCTCGGTGCGGCCCCCAATCTGCTCGAAGTCGTTGTCTTTAACAGATTGTATAAATAAAGAGCCGCAAAATAAAAGAGGTTTATCTGTTTACATCGCCGAGCTCCCCAGGTGCTGATATTCAATAAGCAGCTATCTTCTTTTCCTTTCAAAGGTAAATATCTTTCCCACTGCATGCTCATGGAGTGAGCAGATGTAGAGCTCAGGTGACCTTATAAGTGACCCAAAAAGTTCAGACAAACTCATCGGCATTTGATAAAAAAAATAAAAGTAATTGATTAATTAATAAGAGATAAATCCCCTTCTTTGGTTTAATTTGTTTTACCTGTAGAAGAAAACAATCTCAGATTTCTGCATGTCTGATACTTTTCAGTTAGCTTTTTTCCCCTGGTACTGGGTTTTACTCGATCCCTATATTTTATTTGTTTTGACAAGCTACAGTGTTACTGCATGTTTCACAAGCTTTACTATTATGTCTGCATTTTCCACAATGAGAATCTAAAGTCTCTCTCTCGTTTTCTCTCCCTCTCCCTCAATCAATCTCTCTCTTTCAGAGTATGATTTCCTCCATTGTGAACAGCACTTACTATGCAAATGTGTCGGCGGCGAAGTGTCAGGAATTTGGGCGCTGGTATAAACATTTCAAGAAGACAAAAGATATGATGGGTAAGCAAAACGGAGGGGCGCAAAGTATGGCGCTCACACTTTTGTCTCTTTGCACACACATTCTCTCTCTCACACACACACACACACACACACCAGTCACCATTGCAATATGTTCCCTAACCAACCGTCTCTTTGTCTTCCTGCTGTTGCATGAAGCAGAAATACATTTTTATTTTGTTGTCTAATAATTTAAGCTCACTGCAGGCAGTGTTACAGTTACACACAGTGTTAACTTTGCTTCATCCATTATTGCTTTAACTAACACTAATGCAAGAGCCAAAGTGACCCAAGATGTTTTGTTTTTTGTTTGTGTGTGTGTGAGTGAACAAAAGGCAAGTATGACTTCAGCCGGCCTAGTCTAAAATTCAATTAGATTTTCTTATCAAACTTCTACCAACACGTGCTTTATATAATCGCAGAAAAATCCCCTTTGACCTGCCAGGAAATGAGGTTATATAATAGCAGTAGCACCCAAGCTGCAGATAGCACGCCGATATATTTTTATGTCTTTTGATTCAGCAGAACAGCGCTCTGTTGTGAGCTGGTTTAATGCTGAGATATTAGCTTTACCAATCTGTTGAACATTATCTTTTTTCTTTACCAGTGTGCTGCTGCTGCTGCTCGCAGTGATGATAGACACAGATATTATATCAAAATGTTTTCACAGCCTTCCATGCAAATAGTGTGTTGTGATCATATCTTATCTGATGTTTTTTTTCCCCCCTCCATCAGTTAAAGTAGCAACATACACTGGGAACTTTATTTACTCGAGACCTGCTGTACTTTAGTACTCTCTTGCATACACCTACACATTTTCTGTCACAGTTGTTTTCTTTTTGGTTTTATGTTCCTTAAAAGTGGAAGCGCTGCAGCTGCCAGTCCGGCCTCAGTTTTAAATGCTGATGTTTTAAATGTCATATTTCTGCTTAGCTGGAGTGGGAGAGACAAATTGTAGAAAGCCTTAACCCTGTCTTTCTTTCCTCACAACTCTGCAATGTGTGTGTGTGTGTGTGTGTGTGTGTGTGTGTGTGTGTGTGTGTGTGTGTGTGTGCCTCGCTATTTGACTATTCAGGCATGCGTCAACCCTCCCAGCTGGAGGGGTACCTGGGGACGTGTGTCCTCCGTGAGAGCCCACGTGCCAATGCACTAGGTATGTTGCAACATGGGCACACACACAAATACTCACACACACACACTGTAGAGGACTTTGCTTTGGCATTAATTAATTGTGCGGAAACTCAGTATAGCATTACTTACGGTGATGTCAAACCTGATCCTTACAGCCTTTCTCCTTGTTTGTACCTGTTTCTTGTAATGAGATTATACAGATTAATACACAAAGATAAACACACAGTCACTTTTTGAGAAACTTTCCTTTATACTCAGACTGTGACCTTAATTGCCATTAACAACCAGACTTTCCAAAAACTGAATCACAATTATAATCTTGATCCAAAAACCACCAACAGTCATTTTAAAGTCACAATTAAAACAAAAAAAAATCGCTCTGTTAACTTTAACCCACAGGCTACACGTGGAAATCTCCATCTCAGTCACAACTAAACTTAGAGTTCCTTTACAATTTGAGAATCAATCTAAATGATTTATGCTTGTCTTTTAAAAAAAAGCAATAATTACTACACAGTTGTGTTTTTTCTTTGTATGATACTCTCTGAGGACTTCGAATCCTGATAAGAACCTAACCACAGATGTGTACGCACACAGAGAAGCAGCGATAGCATCTCAGGATGTACTCGTACACACTCAGATAAACTCACACGCGCGCACGCCATGTTAGCCAAACCTCAGAAGCAAAAACTTTGGCACATGAGCCTCAGGTGCCCACCACATGCCCGTGGCAAAACCTCCTGCCCCAGTCCAACCTCAGTATTTATGATGGGCTGTTGTATGTGGCCACAAATGGCAGCAAGAGAAAAAACACTGGTGAACTGCCAAGCATGAAGGCTGCGAGAGAGAGAGGGGCGGGGGGCACAGCAACCCTTTGTGTTTTGAAAGCAGTGTCTTATGTGACTCTAAATTCACTTCAGCACATCATGTTCAGTGAGTAGCTTTAGCCTGAAGTCAAGGGGAACAAGTACCTGGTCACAGGTACTCTCTGTCAGCTGAAGTGGGTGCCAGCGAGTGAGCGCAGGGAAGGAAACAGGAGCAGGAGTTGGGTCAGTGTCTCTCTCTCTTTCTCGTTCCCTCATTCTCTCGCTCTCTCTCTCACTCCCAGTCACAAACACACACTCCCTCCCTCCCTCAGCCCACATCCCATTCCCATTGTGTGTTTAATCCGGGGCTCTTTTGTGGCAGGATTCCACACGAGGACTCCCGCTTCTGTGGCAGCCTTTTTCTCCCAGGGCCTGCCATGCTCTTCTGTCACCCCTTCTCTTTTCAATTTGCATGGAAATGCCTCCATGTGCCTGTGTGTTTGTGTGTTGCGAGTATGCCCCCCAGCAGTCTGTGTGAGCGAGCATATGCGCACTACGCACATACACACATTCACATATGAGTGAAAAGGCACACCATACCATCAGAGCCAGGGAATGCCAGGGATTATGGAAAGAGATGTGATTATTACCAAGATTTTTATTTTTTGTTGCCCCCCCCCCCCCCTCCACATCATTTGTTTTCGACAAACACTCAATAGACCCGTCTTGGCCGGGTGTTTTGTGCTTGCTGACAGTTAAGAAACAGGCAGCTCAAACACACGATTATTGTGGGTATTTTTGGAAAACATCCATGCACTTAATCTTTCATCTGCTGAAAAATTCAGCTTGTTGAAGACCCCCCCCCAAAACCACCCCTTCCCTTAACAGCAATTTATGCTTTTCACATTCTCATACGATGCTTTTCTGTGGGATGTGGAGGCCGCAGCACACTTCTGAGGTGTTAATGTTGCCATCCGTATGAATTCTTAAATACTGCCCCCTCACTCACTCGGCATAGTACATGCAAAGAGCCTCAGCATATGTGAATTCCTTAAAGAGAGGCGGTAACCTGAAAACATTCAGCTGCTCCAAATGCTCATTCACTTCGTTGTGGGTAGCACTTTAAATGTTAAATCATTGTTTTCATCCTCTAAGCACATAATTTAAACCTGTCTTAAAATATTCCCCAGCAGCCATTATGGACTTAAAGATTCCCAAAGCAAGAGATGCTGCAAAAATCTCCAAAATGCCATTAAATGACGGCACATAGAATTTTTTTTTTCTCACAGACAGTTCGAGTCAAAACCGTTTCAGTATTTCAAACAGGGCAGTTCCTCAGGTTACTCGTTCTGTCCTCCAATGTACCCCTCCTTTCTCTCTTCGCTGTTCCAAACATTTTATATTTAAACCATCCTCCCCTAAATATGTCATATTGGCTAGCTTGTGTTCCTTATTTTAGAATTAAGGATGCAAAGAGAGAATCAGTTTAGCTGTATTGCTTTTGCCTCTGTGCATGCACATACACACAAACACGCACATATCACTTCTGTACCTACACACACACACAAGAATTTTTTTTTTCACATGATGAGGCCACAGACATTCTGTACTTAATTTCGAAGGCATGGTTAGTGGAAGACACAGGTCAAACACAATGAGGCTCTTTTATCTGCGTTTCCATCTTTTTCGTTTTTCTCTTTTTTTTACCCGGTCATTGGCAGGGAGGAAGAGGCCAGTGGAGAGTTCTGGTTAGGGGGAAGATTCTAACCTCCCGTTGCTTTTCGTTGGTTTCTTAGATATGTGCAAGCTTCACAAATGAATTCCCTTCTCATATAATGTAAACAGGAATGTAAGCTGACAGGCTTAGATTGACTCGAGGCAAACATTTGATCTGATGCAGGCCGGGTCTGTTTCATTTCTTCTGATTAGAGAGTATGACTATGGTGCCATTAAACTGATGTTCATGATTGTTAGATGGCTATCTTCTAGTTTTTCTTTTTACGTCATTCTCCGCGCCTGTTTTTTCCTCCTCTGTTTTCTTTGTGGAATTTAAGCCAATCATTTGTTCGTGTCTATTTTTCTTTGTCTTTCTCCAGCGGAAATGGACGGCTTGTCCGACCTCTCCCCACCTGGCTCTAACCACAACCACAACCACCTGAGTTTTTCCCAGCAGCAGCAGCCGATCCCCGGCAGCACAGCGGAGCAGACTCCTTCGTCGCCGGTGCCGCCGCTGCCTCATGCTCCGCCGCCGCACGGTGGTCAAACGGGAGGCCGACAGCCCCAGCTCCCCGGTCTGCATCACCCGGGCTTGGTGTCCACACCCATCAGTCCCCAGCTGGTCAACCAGCAGCTTGTGATGGCACAGATCCTCAACCAGCAGTATGCAGTGAACCGGCTGCTGGCGCAGCAATCCCTGTCACAGCAGTACCTCAACCACCCACCTGTCAACCGCAGCTCCCACACCAAGCCTCTGGAGCCACAGGTGGCATCGAACACAGAGGTTTCCTCTGAGATTTACCAGTGGGTGAGGGACGAGCTAAAACGGGCCGGCATCTCACAGGCTGTCTTTGCCCGTGTGGCCTTCAACAGAACACAGGTGAGGAGATCGAATTGTAACAGAACTGACCTCAATCAGTGGGTTATATTTAAACTGGAAGAAAATTATAAAAAACATACTGCATCTGCCTACATCATACAGTCTTCATTCATTTTTTATCAATACTGTGTATATTCAGATGTTAATAAAGTATTTAAAATATGGAAAAGGTACCTTTACATCCCCTTAAAGTTCTTTAGTTGTAAAATCAAGTGGCACCGGTGAAATTCAGCCAAATACTCCCAACCAAAATCAAACCAAAAACATCAGCTTTTATCTCCCGTAGTAACACATCAAGTGTATATCTTACAACAACATCCTGTTTGAAAAGGAAGCGTATCACATTATCATTTCTACAATTTCACGAGATCTCTCTCGCTATGAAATGTTAGGAAAGGCTTCTGTATGAATCCACTGCTTATTCATAATTCTCACACACTCCAGTAGTCTAGCACCTCTGCTTCACTTGAAGACAGCTGGCAGGCTGCCATGTGAAAGACCCAGGTTCGGTCATGGCATCCGTTCTCTCTCTGCCAAAAATATGTGGTTTCACTGCAGAGTCAGAGGCCTAACAGACATATCAACAGACACACAGATGGCAGCGTTAAAGCCTTAAGACGTACTATCTGTGTTGGGGGGTTGACAACAAATCTCATTACCTCTCCATTTTCTTTGAAGTTCTATATGTGAAAAAGAAAAGGGGGGAAAAAGAGCGATAAGGATCTATTGGAGTTAGAACGTACAGCAACAAAAATTATGTGAGTGTTTGTGTTACTTACTCAGACAGTGGTCGTTTTGTGCAGCATGGCAGGCTCCCACACAAATAGAGCCTTATCGGTGGCTGATGTTAGGAATTAGTCCAACGTGCCTTCGGAGGATTATTTATTAGGTTTGTGTTTCTTTACAAAGTCTGCATTAATAAAAGGACAGGGGAGGGAGGTGTTGGTTAGCAGGGTGAAGAGGCCTCTGTCAGTGCAGGAGGTGGATCAAAGGAGCAGAGGTTGCTTTTTTTTTAATGGGGTGGAAACTACTCAACCCAAAGAGACAGATAGAAATGGTTGATGGTGAAAACTGATAAGCATGTTCACACTGAAGAATGCAAACAGACACACACAGAGTTCAAGCATAAAAAGGATATACTGCTAATCTGTCCTCTGACAATGTGTATCCATCAAGTACACAGTCACACCAATAAAAATGTGTGGTTTGTTCACACATGTCTGCATACCACAGACCTGCATATTTTAAACATGACATATATGGCTGCATATATTTTAATAGTCACCGAAGAAACACCGCCAATCGCATATTGCAGTTCTGATCATTAGCCCGAGAGGACTCGAATGCTTTAAAAATAAATAAATAAAGGCACAAATCTGTTTTTACCATCACTTTGTTTTATTACCAAATCACACGTATTGATGGTGAGAGAAGCGGAGCGATGGTTTGCACAGTGTGTGGCCAAGAGCTGATGAAAAGGCCCAATCACACGTCTCTGATAATGGAGTCATCGCCGTCTCATAATGATGGAATTGAGCGCTATTGAAAAGTAAACAGAGGATACACTGATTGCCCGCTGAACAAGACAAGATGTTTCAGGCGAGTAGCTCCGCTCTTATCCAAAGCAGTACACGACTCAAAGAATATGTCCAAGATGTGCTAAATACCACCCATGTGCGATGGGTTCAGAGGCCACACACAAGTTTCAGTAAAGTGGGTTTTTTTCCCGTCATCTCCACAAATGATCATGGATGAAGTGCTTTAGACTGACAGAACAGTATTGTTGTACTTCCAGACAAAAGCCCTGCAGAGAGTCATGAGGATATGATGGGATGATTTTATAACATTAATAATGGACTGCTCTCTGTAGACAAAGCTCCTGCAAGTCTGTGAGAGGTGGAGACTCTCATATAATCAGTTGACTCAGAAAAGAAAGCGTGTGTGAGAGCATCACAGCTCCATTGTCATTAGAGTCTCCATTTACACTTTACTGTCTTACTTAAGAACCCTCTAATGTGATTATTCTCCTTATTGGTTACCACCGTGACCCCTGCTTCACATCTATTTCCCGCTCTGGGAGCCTCTTACTCTCTCTTCCTCTTTCACTTTTCTTTGATGCTGCTCTCCGTCCACTGCTCTTTTGGCACCTTCTCGTTTCTTTTTCTTTTTTTCTTTTTTTAAATATATACTAAATGTGGTTTCATCATGTAGGGCTTACTGTCTGAGATCCTGCGTAAGGAGGAAGATCCCAAGACGGCGTCCCAGTCGCTACTGGTCAACCTGCGCGCCATGCAGAACTTCCTGCAGCTGCCGGAGGCCGAACGTGACCGCATCTATCAGGAGGAGCGGGAGCGCAGCCTCACGGCCGCCTCTGCAATGGGCTCCGCTCCGCTCATCAGCACCCCATCCAGCCGACCTGTACAGGTAAATTATTGTTTCTGTGGATGCTCTTCTGTGGTTATACAGCATGTTGTAATAACCTAAAAAAAACTTGCTTAAGTAGAACAGGCCCCTGCTGCTTATAGTGGATGCTGGGGTGGTGGATGGGTTCAACCAGCAGACACACATGCAAAGTTATGGAGCTTAAATACGCCACCAAATTAGGACGGTGAACTTGACATATGATGTGAGATGAGGCTGTGCTCCACTGGTAGCAGAAGTGTGATGGATAAAACACAAAGCATCAGCAGTTGTAGTAAATACTTTGTCAACTTTGGGACCCAAAAATCATGTAGTATTGCCAACCGAACCCAGATGTTTATTGCCATTACCCTGCTTATTAAACTCCACAACTATTCTGTTGTGTGGCCAACTCAAAGAAAACCCTTTCTGCTCCGAGTCAGAGTAATCTGAAATGAAGTGACAGTTCTTTAAAGTCCTGTGGCTGACAAAAAGCAAAGAAAATCTACTTTCTACACGGTTATAGTTTTCAGTGTGCACGCAACACTCAGGGCTGATAAATCTACATTTCTACCCCATAAAACGACCTATCTGAAGGGATCTGTTCCTTTGAACTGTTGAGCCAGCTCTGCCGAGATGTTGTTGGTATTTCATGAATGTGTTTACACGCAGTGAGCAACGGGTAAAGGTATGCATGCGTGAGAGCAAGTTGGATTGAGCTGAGAATGTCTGTCCATCCGTCTTTGTGTTGGGATCACAGACAGACAGACAGACGTGTGAATCAAACCTCGTGACGCGGGCGCTTTTTTAGAGGTGCTGCAAACCACACAAGGTCAAACAAAACGCTATTTCCTTTTTCTTTCTTCTTCAGAAGATTCAGTCAGTTGGTATAAAACATTTGCGCGATGTTAAATATTTATACTGTACAAACACAGGCACCTCATGCACTCATTAGCACACTCTGTTTTCTGGGACAACAACAAGCGTGTGTACAAGAACAACCCCAACACATTGTTTCGTTGCATACTTCACATTCCCCTCTATTGTATCAGCCTCTCCAGAAACACATGGAACAAATAAAAGTCTGTCAGTGGTAAAGAGAACATACTTTACATTCTTCCTGCATGTAAATGAGTTGTGCATCATCCCCGCCCTCACCACACAGGTGAGAATGGTGCACAAATGATGGATAATTTTTTGTGCTAATTTTGACCTTTTACCATGCATTAGGCAGCATTAACAGCCCTCCCATTTCAAAAAAATAAAGCTCACTCGGTGATGACAAGCTCTGTGAAAGATCAAACATCGTTTAGTCAGTGCGTCTTTCAAAATCGCTTCGTACCACAGCACAACTTTGTACCCTCGCTGCAAATCAGTGTCCCTCATTTGAAAGGTATGTGGCAACTTTCTACCACTTAAGCCCATTTGAAGTGCGGTCAGCTGCATTTGGGAGGTGAGAGGGCCAGACAAAGGCTTCTTCTGTCCTGTCTCCGGTGAAAATTTGGCTTTTATTTAGGTGCGGAGGAGAGTGAGATAGAAGCCCCAGCCCACCCATCTTAAAAATCAATCTTCCCTCTGAAAAGGCTCAGCGTGGTGGCAGTGGCCGGCTGAAAAGAAAGAGTCGTACTGTGAAGCAGCGGTGCTGAACTTAAAGCAGGAGCATTTTGCAGTTCACGGCTCATCTTTACAATCTCAGGCTGTGCCGGCACAGGACGGGAACTCAAAGCAGCAGAGTGAACTATCGCACAGGAATTTATTGATGTAAAAAAAGGAAAATAAAAGAAGGTTTTGGCAAAATAATCTGCTTCTAGTGTTCCTGTTAGTGTCCTTAAAGCCAAGGCAGGAACGTGGAACTATGAAGTGCCTGTTAAGTTCATATCAGGCTTATCTTACCATATCTGCAGTGAGCTCACAGAGCTGCAGAGGCACATAACGAAACAAAATAAAACAGAAATAAATCTCCAAGGCGGAGAATAAAGGCAGTGGCTACAGCATGGTGTAGAAAATTCAAATCCTGCTTTCTGATTTTTATTTTCACATCACTCAAAATACTGTTGGCACATCAGTACAATATCTCAAGGCCTAATATGCTTCACCTGTATGACTTAAACCAATTGACATTTATCATATAGACCTGTTTTCTGTCCTTCCTCTCACGCGCACACACAGATTTGCACACTCATACACCTGGCCATCTGCCAGCCTCTCCTATGAAGCAATGCGGTGTGAATTTAAGCACATAAATCAGACAGGGTGGCAATTGAGCCTGAGACAGAGGAGGGTTTTTATTGGCCTCATAAAAACAGATGCAGAGGTATGTTTCTCTCACATGTACCGATGGCTCGGCTCGACTCTCCCAAAGCCAGTTAGTGCATGTCTCTGCCTTAACAATTTGCTTGACACGGTACCCTCCTGCTCCCGCTGACAAGCCCGTGTCGAGCTGTCATAAAACAGGATAAAAGGCCCAGAAATTCTCAGACATTCCACTTTCACCACAAATTTCAGAGATTGTTTTTTAACACATAAAGGAGCTCGTATTAGGTGTCTAGACAAATACTTGAATATATATGTTTTTTGATCACCAGTTCCATCGTGAGATGGTAGCTGTTGGTGTTATTATGGTTTATTTGAATGCCATTTACTTGTACCCACACCCAACCCTGTCGATGGTTCCTTTCAAAAAGACTCGTATGGAATGATTCATATGCTAATGGTTCTTGGGTAATGCTTTTATTAGGATACTTGTTACCTTGTCAAAGGATTTTCGTCAAGATGCAACAAGCCGCTGAATGAAGATGATTTGATTTCACTTGACTTACATTTATTTTTTAATCACCGGCTTGACATAAGAATAATAACGTTTCACACAACACATCTAAGTGTTTTTGAGCAAAGTAAGGCTGGTGCTGTGTGTGGGTGAAATCTACACTCGAGCGCGCGGGTGTGTGTGTAAGAGTTGGCTGCATGCATGATCATGTGTTCAGACAGATTCCCTTTATTATTTTTTTTTCTTATGTGAGCCTGAACAAATATGGTTGTGTTGTGTTCTAGCCCCGAAGGGAAGACTGTAACAGCGTAAGGCCGGAGGATTGGAATCCCCGAATCCCTGTGGGCATTTCACCTGTGAGCAAACAACTTCACCCCTTCACTTCCCCAACCCCAGCACTGCCAACTGAGCAGATACATTCTCATTGAAAATACAAGTCACTCTCATTGACAACAATATCCCTATGTCAGTGCAATTTTAGTGTTTTCTATGTTTATGAAGCTGGAAAGTTATTTTTCAAGCGCGAGGCAAATATTAATTTCTCTGTCTATCAGCGCAAAGTGTTATCAGAAAGTCTGGAACAATAAAGTTAAATTACATTACATTACTCTGTTGCAGTATTTAGTAAACCAACTGTCACACAACACTAATAAAAAAAAATCTTCAGACAGAGTAGAGAGTCCAGGTCCACACATGCAATCTAAACCTGCCAAATACAAATAGAATCTTATATCTAACAACATATTAGAGTTTAATAAAACCGGAAAGCCTTTAAATCAAATGTTTGTTCTTTTTATTACCAGGTTAAACCGTCACCGCTGCCCAGCGAGTGGAACGGCAAGGCAGACAGCTGCATCCTCAACATCAACTCCACCATCTACGATGAGATCCAGCAGGAGATGAAGAGGGCCAAAGTGTCCCAGGCCTTGTTTGCAAAGGTGGCGGCCTCCAAGAGCCAGGTAGTGAAATACACACTAAAGAACTGTCGCAAATTGTCCTCTGTGTTTAGGTAGCATAATTTGTTAATTGGATCGTGCTTTCTAAAGTAGAGCTGTACTGATATGCCATAAATCCAAGCCTGAAAGTCCAGACGGGCATACGTAATTGTCCAATGTCCACACACGTGCAGACACAGCCTTTGTGTTTAAAGCCAGAAATTGAGGACCTTTTGTCTCTGATTGGTGAACTCTGGTGAATTTCCTTCAATGCGTGTGTGCAGGAAAACTGTACATCTCCATCAAAGGTTGGAGACGGCGCATAAGGAAACTTAGCTCAGTGTATCAGTGGAGCGATTTATCGTCATAATGACACATGTCTTCTTTATTGTGGGTTTGGAGTTTAGCAGTCGACACTGTTTCAACACCAAACAAACCTGTTTATATTAGCTCCACTCAGTTAGATGATGATGGGAGCCCCTGTCATCTTCTCACAAAGAGCGCAGAGCTCACACAACACAAGCTTGTGTGTGTTGGAAACAGAGGGTGAAAACATAGCGCCAGTTTAACTCTTTATTAAAAGCAATTAAAAATGTAGCACTGAGGACTTATTATTAAAGGTTTTCGTGTGTCTGTCGCAGGCAGAGTTGGGAAGATTTCCACAATTGTGCTTGATGAAGAAGATGGTGGGGGGGAGAAATAGATCACCAAGGGCGGAATAATCTTGAAATATCTGCAAAGGCTTTATTTTTTTCTTGCTGATTAGGATGATTATAGCCCCAGATAGCTTTGTTTTACCAAATTGCAGTTTGATGCACAAACCACTGTTTTTGTTAAGGAGTTCAAAGACTCCTTGGAAGGATAGAGAAAAGGGGGAGAGTGAGGCGGTCGCAGTATTAACTCGCTCATGTCTCTCTCTTCTCAAATGACGGTTTGTCTGGGAACAGGTTTCCATCATGCTGTCTCCACCTCCCTCCCATCTCTCTGTCTTGCCCCTCTACCTCTCTCGTTCCCCCGATTTCTGCCTCTCTTTCACGTTCCATTCATGGCAGGCGGGTGTGAATGTGAATTGAGCAGCAGATAAGAAGTGTGCTAATTATGCCTCTGAAAAGGGGCCTGGGAGAGCACTTATCTCTGGCTCTATCTCGTAATGGGCGCTCCCCGGGCAGCTGGTCCTCCCCCCTTACTACCCAGCCGGCATTGCCACATCTACCAGCACCGCCAGGCCAGCGGCTGCTCCTCCCCAGCAGCACCCACGTACTCTGAAAATCAGATGCTGGGACCCAGCTTTCCGCTGCAGTTTCCTCAAAAATATTCAAAAAAGAAATTGCCAATATATATTTTTTTAATTTAAAGCAGGACAGTGGGTTCATTGTGTTAGTTTCATGCTCTGGGCAGACAGTTCAAGCATTTTTATCTTACTATCCTCAATGCCAGCATCGCAGTCTGGATAAAAAAGGGTTTCCTTTCCCTCAATGCTGTGTATAGTATCACTGTCATACACAAAAGTAAATAAATATGGCACTTTGTGTAGGCAACCGCAGGGCTGCAATGATATGTTAAATGATAGATTAGCTAGTTTGCTCGTCAAGCAATGAGTCAATCATTTTTGTCAGGTCTCGTTGTAAAGACTTGCGGAAAGAGTTAATCACCACAACTGAAATTTACAGACGTCCCTAAACACCTCGCAAACAGGCAAACGGCTATGAAAGGTGATACACAGATATAGCGTTACTGTATTGAATAGAAGATGCCTATAAGGATACAATTACTTAACACAAACCATATGGAGCAAGTCTGAGCAGCAGAGCTAATGCTCACTGAGCCAGTTGGTAACTAATCAAATGTAATCTCGCCCTGTATTAATCACTTCCTCTGACATGCAGATAAGGAACAAAGTTGTATTTAGTGAGAACCTTTATTACCATCTTTGTACTCAATTTTACTGCAGTTTTTCGTACAGATTGAAAGTATCCTTGTGGCTGGGAGTGATGAAGCTGCAGTTTACCAATATTCTCTAAATGCCTCACAGACAGGCGATTGGTAGATGTGAAAGTGTAATAGAAGGCAGCTCTTAGTCAAAATACAAAGACTTGACACTGCACTAAATCAGGTCTCTAGCAATACACCCGAAGCAGGTGAACAATTGTCAAGAAATGAGAACAAACCATCCCGCTACCCACACACACACACACACACACACATACACACACACACACACAAGCCCGTTCAGCTATCTTAGTGAGGACCTTCATTGACATAATGGTTTCCCTAGCCCCTTACCCTGACCATTAAAAATGAATGCCTAACCCTAAACCTAACCATAACCTAATTGTAATCCTGACACTAAAAATACATTTTGAGCCTCAAACTTGTGAGGACCGGTGTGTGTGTTCTCACAAGTGACTGTTGGTTCTCACAAGTATAGTAGAATGCAGATTTCGGTCCTCACAAAGATAGCTAGACAGGAACACACACACAGATTCCTAAATAGATAAGAACCAAGCAGACGTCCTGTTCTCTTCCTCAGTGCGTCACCTTGGTTCCTGGGAAATTATGACGGCCATTTTTTTCAAAAGATTGTTGCCGATTTAACAAAACCAAGTGATTAGTCAATATAATAGTTATTGATTAATGATGAAAATATTAGTCGATTTTGAACTATTAAACATGAAATATCATATCCAGTAAAAGTGTGCTGCCTTTATGCTAACTGATAAAAGATGGCACTAGTTTTATTTTAACCAGAAAAAATCATTTTAAAATGTGGTGGTTTGTTGTAGAACACATACCCACAATATGCTCGTTAGTGATTAGCAGTGATTTGTTGTCTCTTTAGTCATATTACATATTATTGGCTGCAGTGGTTACTCATTTTTAAAAGAGGTGTTGCTTTAAAAACATTTTTTAGGTTTTTAAAATGCTAGTAAAATGCTTGTCTAAATCAGTGAGAGGAACAGCTGAATGTATCCATTTATAATGTTCAAAATCATCACTTAAGCTTAGGTCAAGAGAGGTTTGCAGCCTTGCAGGGGGAAAAAAATAACCATCCGAGCCGTGGGTAGAGCACCATGCCAGCAGAGACTGCTGGTACTGTGGTTGGTGATGAGGATGGAGGATGGGCTAGACTGGCAGGATGCCCATATGGGGTCCAGGGAAATAATCATGGGGGGAGGGGAAGGAAGAGGCCTCATCACTGAAACTGGCACTGTCCTGTCTGCTTGGTTTGCATTTCAAACTCTGCCTGTTCAGCTCAGCTTAGGGTTTCCCAGTATGTTTACATAAGCACGGGACCAGGTGACTTGGACACATGCGGGTAGGTGCACACCACTTGGTGTATTTAGAGTATCTGAGACAGCCAAGAAGATGAGAACAGATCTGACAATCTTTAAGGAGAGAAAGATGGGAGATGGTGACCTGACGGAGGCCACGGGCAGCAATACTTTGAGTAGAAAAGTTAACCCGAGCCTGCTCATTGGTTCACGCTCCACTGAGCGTGCGGTTAGGTGTGGAGCATGTACTGTGTGTTTTTCTGAGGAGGCACATTGAATGCGTGGACCAGTGCATGTATACTCCAGTGTGCATATTTATGTCGGCTGGTGTTTGGGGAGTTTTTGGAACGCAGCCATTCTGTCCTCTCCTAGGGCTCGTAACCACTGAAGGCCTCTGCCAGTCCTCACCCTCCACATGCACATATTCAACGTTGCGTTTCAATCACTCTTTTACTGCCACATATTCAGAGTAGTAACTATAGAGCAGTGACTCTAACCCGAGCCATAATACTTTATCAGATTAATGTTTGCTATTTACTTGAAGTCAGACCATTCATTTTTTTAAGCAATCCACAAAGCCATTCTGATTTATTAGGATACATATTGTGTTTACTCTTTGATAAAATCGAAATCATTATTCATGATCCGTTCCTCAATGATTCAGACTGATCGAACGCTCCAAGAATGCTCCATCTCCATTTAGCTTCAGGAGATGTCAGACTTGGAGAAAACAACTGCGCGCTGCTGGTTCAAATCCAGCGTTGACACTGCCAGAAGTTGTGCTATTTGCCAAACGGCCCATTTCATTTTAGCCTGCAGAGGTGCAAGCTATGATCTGGATAGCTTGGAGTTGATGTCAACATTATTAACTGGCTCAGTAGGGCTAGTGCACTATCTAGCAAGCTGCAGTGCTTTGTTTTCATTCATGTTAACAGGGGAGGCTTGCTGTGTTGGCTAGCCTGACGGAGAGGGCAGCTAATATTCAGCTGAGCGATGGGAGGTCGGCTGAGGGTGGGGTGGAGCGGATCGGGGGCATTCCTTTGACACGACTTTTATGTCTAAACATTCCCAACACTTCCTGAGAGGAACTGTGCGGTGGATGGAATCAGAGTCCCTGCTGTCATAAAACAAGCACCCTGGGAGCCCTGCGCACTGCGGGGCTCAAAGCCCTCCGACTCCTCAATGGCCAGTGGAGTACAGAACGCAGTCAACACCACAAACGGCGCCCTCCCTCCCCATCTCTCTTTCTCTTTCTGTCTCCCTCTCTCACTCGCTCATTCTCCCCTGGAAGAGGCTACGCTAATTAGCCAGGCTCTAATGAGACAGAATGGCACTGATCTGGTCCGCCGCTGCGCCACCGGGGGGGCCGAGCAGGGGGGCTGGTGCAGTAGGGGAGAGAGAGGGGGGGGAGGTTGGTGTATGCCATCTGTCACCCTGCACCCGCCTGGCACGGCAGTCCCTGGAGTGGAGGAGGGGAGTGGTGGGGGGCCGGTGATGGCGGGGAGTGAGTGCCTCGTTGGTCTAAGGATATGGACTATTGGGTGAAGGTGGGTGGAGGCGGCGGGTGGGGATACTGATAGGAGGAAGGGAGGGTGACCGCATAACTGTGACTGCTTCATGTTTCCAAAGTTGCTAATTTCCTGTTACGGGTAGAATCCGCTTAGTGGTTTTACATGTTTTATATGGACATGAAAGCTTTTCTTAGCTTTAATCTCAGCCAACTATACCAAACCAGACACACACATGCAGCTCTGCTCCATCCAGTGGCTGCTTTACAAGAGGGGCAGATGGCTGACCTTTTCGGTGTCTCTGTCTAGATTGTGACCGTTCAGAGGTTTGTCTGTTGTGAGGAGCTGCTCGGGGTCGGAATATTAAAAGTCGCGTTTTGCATGAAAATCGTGGCATCCATAGATCGTCAGAATCGACAGTGAAGATGTTACACTGGTACTTGTTACAGTTTTGCATCGCTTCCCACAAGTTTGACTTTTACTGTTACAGCAGTGCTGGCATCAAGTCTTAATTTTTGTTTGTGTGCTTCTCCTCACCTCTCTCTCTCAAATTAGGCAGATCAGAGTGAGCATATCACAGCCCCTGGGGATCTAAAAGGGCCGTGACTGTTTATTAATTGATTTATTTATTTATCTCCCGTGCCTGCTTGGTTATTAGGTTGCCATGGGAAACAGGCTAGGCCAGATCCCCTCCATTATTAAAGACACAATTTCTTGAACTGGAGACCCAGCTGTCTGAATAATTAATTTAGTGAACGAATTATCTTGCAAACGGTAAGTCTTCCCCTCCCTCTGAAATGAGCCTTTCTCTTATTGTTTAATGGACAGTGGAATTCCCACCAGCCTGTTTTCTGAGCCCTCCTCCTCTTAGTGGGAGCACGGGGTCTCACTGAGCATGCTCAGAGCACTTTGTGTCTCTCCTGCCATCTCTCTCACTTACGCCTTACGTGCCACCTCTCACCCCATCTGTCTCCAACCGCACAACTCCCTCCCCCCTCGTCGCCCACCTCCTTCCCTGCAGTCCAAACTAGGAATCTGCCCCGACTGTCAAGACTCCAAATTGTCTCATCCTCATCACCTCTAGTACATTACTGTATGACAAATGTTTCGTGGAGCACAGCAGCTGTTAGCCAGTTCGCTACATAACTGAAGTAGCACTAGAGCTCTCTCGATAAACAAGCCTAACCGATGCTTATTCTGTCACACAGCTCACATCACTAGTTCTCACTGTTTTCTGGCTTGTTAGAAAAAGTTACTCCTATTCCACTGACAGGCACAGGGTTTTGCTAGCTTTTTCTTTCCTGCAAATGTTAGCAAGCTAACCCACTCCCACTGTCTCCACTTCTCCTGACAGACCACACAGGGCTTGTTCTGAGGCCCATTCTCGCTAATCTGATCAGGCAGGCAAATACGCCGGGAAAAGCGCTTTAATGATCCCCCTAATTACCTCAAGTCAATACCAACTGTATTATTAGACTCGGGGAAAATATTCCATTAGGGTGCCCCCCGTGGGAGTCCCCCCTGTGCGCGCTGATGTCACGCGCTGCGCGCCCCCTACGCTTGTAATTAATTTTATTTACACACGCAGGAATGCACAAGGTCGCACCTGCAGCCCGGAGCCGCCCGACTCGGCCCGCCTAATCAGATCTGTCATAATTACCATTCTGCATGCTTCTGACACACGCCGGGAAATATTTCAATTTAACTACAGCCACTAGCTCCGGCAGATGCAGCGTGAGAGAGAGAGAGAGTGTGTATCTGTGCTAGTGTGCGTGCATACAGAGTGTGAGAGAGGGGGAATTGCATGGGGAGATATTAGGACCTATCTAAGTCCTCATCCTGCTTACGTTCACTTGGTTTTGCTAGCATTATTTGTTCTCCTCTCTGTCTTTCAAAATCTCCTCTCTGTCTCTTTGCTTCCTCTGAGGATGACTGCCTCTCACTACTAATCACTTTATCCACATTGAATTCTATTAGTAGGTAAATTTACAATATACTGCATGAACTGAGCCTGACGAAGGGCTTCCAGCCATGTTTCACAGAGACACTTGAGGTTTTTCAGCTATTTTCTCAACATTTGAAAATTGTGATTTTATTTTAAGACAAGTCCCTTCAAATTGAACAGGAAACAAAAAAAACATATATCTTTTGTCTGCCTTTAAATATTTGATCAGTTTCACTAAAATCTGCAAACTTGTCAACAATTAAGAACACTTATTTAGCTGACATAGACAATTTGCAGGTTCCCTGCTATTTCAATCCCTAATTCAATAAGATCAGTCATGATTTATCAGCTTAATTATGCTTTGATATTAGCAATTAAACCCCAGCTTTGAATTAAATCTCAATCAAGCTCTTATAATTGATGGAATCAGACTCCATGTAGGTGCTTTCTGCGTTTGTAATGTTGCTGCAGTTGTTGATTATCTGCAGTTCATCTTCGATGTGTTTGTTGTCTTGTGTGCATTCATCCTCCATCTGCCTCAGCAGTATTGAATAGAAAAGATTATAAACAAGAGGTAAATTTGTGGATGGAGAACAGTGTTTGAACATTCAGTGTGGCTGTGCAGACAGTGCGGATATACAAATATCAGCCCACCACCAGGCTAAACTAGATTATGGTGCAATTTCAACAATACTAATATTTGATACAGAGAGACACGTGTACTGTAGCATCATCAGTGACTCCATTTTCAGCCATTTTGTACACATGAAAAATCTGTGGTGCTTTCCTGGACAAAGAGTCCACTAAAATGTGAAGTTTACCTTCTTAGGAGAGAAAATATATTTCCTGCAAGTGTTTGGTCAGGACTGAGCAAAATATTACAACAGTTTAATTTGTGGATATGCAAATTATAACAATTTTTTTCCTTGGGCTCGGGCAGCGCATTCATCCTGCAGACAATCAGGATTTTCTGCAGGAGGATGACTGTGGGAAAGTCCCTGGTCGTACAATTGTTACTGTGTTATGTGCAGTTGTGTGTGAAGAACTTTGCTGGAAAAGAATAAAATGTGTGGTTAAAAAAAAACGAAACTGTAACCACACAGATGTTTAATGTGCTCCATTTTTGATGGACTGGTCATTTGCCTTTGGTTATTCTTTATGCTCCATCTGCCTCTATTTGGTTGCTCGAAAATACCCTCAATGCTTTATTGGTTCGGCAGCCATGACGTAAACTGCCACACAGAGCTAGTCGGTATTGTTTCTGGGAAGGAGTGCTGACACAGAGAGAGGGCCATTTCCTGCACAGTCATGCCTCGCCCTCACAATGTGTGTCGCGTTAGCTGTCAGTCTGTTATTGTTGTCAACTTGCTTATTGTATCTGGAGAGGTCGCGACCCCTCTTCAGAAAACGCTCGCTGTTTGGCTAAGACTTCTCCGTGTCACAGCTCGAATTGAGATTAAATGTTTGGCATGTATGATTCAGACTGGCGAATCTCTCTCCTAAAGCTCAGCCACTGACATCCTCACAAAAGAAGATAGTAACACAATCTGGCAACCACAATCTGGAAAGCATCCTCTCTGACAAGACATCAGAGTCGTATCAACGAGATTTAATAACTAAAAAAAATAGAGTTTTAAAGGCAAGTTTCTAAAGATTTAGATGACTCAGTTTTTAATCCTTAAAAGCTTTCCTTAAGAAAGAAGCGACCGTACTAGAAATTTCATCATTAATTTCTGCAGTTGCAAATCCAGCCATCCTTGGGGCCTGTCTGTCATTTTACAAAGATGGTCGTTTGATCCGTTTGTTTTGTAGTCTGCCTCCTTCATGAGGGCCTAGGACCTGCGTGTGAATTAGAATCAGATGGTGAGGTTATGAAAAATTATGCAGAGGTAAATAAAAATGTGGCTTAACAATAAATTCAACTCTTTGATCACCATCTGGTGAACAGCCTTAGATACGATACAAAGAAGGGGGTATATTATTAGAAAGTAATAAATGCACTGAACGTTTTTCTCTCGATCCGTTGGAAATGCCCCATACTTTCAGTGCCGTGTTGTCTTCTGTAGTTAATATCCACTCATGAGTTGCTTAGAGAGGCAAACTAGTGATTTGGTGGGTCCCTAGTTTCTCCAGAATTGATCAGATTTAGTACTGGCTCTTTAGTATTGGCGTGGTCTTTCTCAAAAACTATGCATCAAGACATAAAGTCTAGCCAGAAGCGGCATTATAAATGCAACATGAAACAGAGCTCAGTAATCTCCTTTTCAGCAACATTGGATACATTAGTATTTTGTCATATAGCAAAGCCATTTCCAGCACAAACCTTCTCTTAAGTAAAAGAAATAATGCAAACACGATTACTTTGCATTACTTTGGATATATGATGAATGCACAGTTCAGTAATCTTTTCCATTCCAGTAGCGAGACAAATTTGTATGTTCAAATCTTGCTAGCAGACATTTTTAGTGCAAATCTTGCCCTTGTCCTGATCATCTGCCTATCACACGGAGAATGAAAGAAAATAAACACGATTACTTTGGCTACATAATAAATTCCCCGCATAACCCAACATATTCATCTAGCTGCAGCGGTGCAACGATAATCAATGTGGTAAATCCTTAGCTGAACTGCAAATTAATTCCTTCCCTTTAAGCATTGATCACTGGATCACCCCCACAGAGGAACATATATTTGGATTAAGGCCTGTCCTTTTGTTAAAGGGCTAGATGAAGTTTGTGCGAGTTTGTACGTTTGCTCCGAGAAGGCAAACTACACAAACACAATTGAGTTGAACTTGAAGAAGTGTACATTTTTATCACAGAGTTCATCTGTTACAAGAGATGGGAACAATGTCCTCTTAGTATATTTTTTGGCCGTCCTTCCAATTGCCACTGCAGTTCAATTAAGGCTACTGACCCCGTTTCCACTGCCTTTTCATCCTCACTGTATGCCAGAAACAATTCGTACAGTCAAAGCTTTTTCTGTTTGCTTATAAAGACCCACACGCCGCAAAGGAATCTGGCCCAGAAATGTGCAGTCAATTATTGCTTATTGTTGCGGGAGATTCGCATATGCCGAAGCATCGGGAACATCTCAAGACTCCACCGTCGTCAGCAGATGGGCGTCCACCATGCCGTAATGTATTTACAACACGGCGCACGTTACCTCGCAGGGTTGAACCTGCGTGCGCAGACGCTGGATTGGTGTGCTCGGGGAGGAGAAACAGGTTTGAACATACCGTGTTATCGGCTGCGTTTATCTGCATAGTGTTGCCTGCCAGTGCTGGGCCTCTGCCAGGTTCAAGGAGGAGGAAAGACAGTGATGCATTGTCTTCCCCTTTCTTTTAGCTCGCTCCCTTATTCAGACACAGGAGGTTTGTCTGGCTGTCTCAGAAACCGTCTTCTCTTCCAACCAGCCAGCCACAACAATAGCCACAATCATTTCTTCATCACCGAGTTTCCCTTTTCATTTTTTTGTGTCATCTTGGCCTTTTTTGTCCAGATGGTTAAAATCCAAATGGTGCTCAAAGTACTTTTTGTTGGGTTGAATGTGAGGCATTATTTTTGGTCACGCAGTAATCTGAGAAAGGAGGGCGGGAAAAACCTCAAATGGCAAATTGATGGACATCTGTTGGCTTATTTTAGTTATTTATTTTTGCAGTGGCCGAGGTCAGCTTGATGGGGCTGATAACAAGCAAATGAGATTAGGGGGAAGGTGTTGGTCCAGGCCATGTGACAGACCTCTCCCTGTCTGTCTGCCTGTCTGTCCACTCGGCCTGTCTCACAGCAGAGCCAGATTTTTTTTTAAACGTTCCTCCTTCCATGTTGGGGGTGTTTGCAGCAGTAGTTTGGTGGTGAATGGGTGGGTGGGTTGAGCGGTGAATACCATGCTGTTCTCTGACAGAGCAGGCCTATGCTCTCATTGGCAGCTTGTGACTGCAGCACACATACACGGTGTACTGCATTGCATAGCTGGGTGAATCTTGCGCATGAATTCAACTATTGTGTTGCAAGGAAACCGTTTCTCTCAGAACACCCGGTTACTATTTATATCAATATTATACAATGGTCTGCTGAAGCTCATGGGGCTGTGCTCAGATCTGACCTCTAGGGCCCCGAGGTGCTCTTTTAATTTGGCACCCCATGACCCCGTAGCCCCATGAGCCACCGGTCATGTCTGTTTCAAAACAAGAAAAAGAATCCTTGATTGTCAGTCCAGTTGTTTGAAAGTAATTAATAATTAAGCAACAATGACCCAGAGGCAGCGGATTACAGCGCAATATTGTTGCAGGTGTGTGCCAGCATAGCAAGATAATCCTATGCCTTTCAGTACTTATTGCTTCAATGAACCTGTTTGCAGCATCTGTGAGTTCAACTGAGAGATGTGCTTTGTATCCAAATAAACTGCCTTTCCAGTTCACTACTTAATCTGTGATTTCTGAGGTTATCTAGGTTGGAAAAAATGTGTTTGGATGGACGGATATTTGTATAGTGCTTTTCTAGTCTTGCTGACCGCTCAAAGCGCTTTTTATACTACAAGCCACATTCACCCATTTATGAAACATTTTTTTCACTTTAAACACTCGCATGCTAATAGCTACACGTGGGGGCAATTTGTAGTCCAGTATTTAGAGTATGCTAAGGACAAGCAGCCTGAGAACTGACCTCTGCTCTCCTGAGCAATAGCTTTCTTTATTAGGTCAGCTGTAAAGCTGTTTGTCCTTAAATGCATAGTAAATATGATTTATTAACCGTTAAAGTGAAGGTTAATTGTCAGTAAAAAGTCAGAATGTCATGAAGAATTGCAATTTTTGGGGTCAATGTTGTGACTTTGAGGTCAAACTAATGATTCAAATGAAAACAATGCAACAGTTTTCACCCGAGAGAAAATTTAGTGGAAAACTGTAAAAGGCCTACTTTGTGGCGTTTTCCAAAAGTGCATGGGCAAATTACAGGTGCGGCAGACGCAAAGGAGAGTGAGGAAAATGAACGTTTACACCGGTTTTAGGTCACCGTTCGCTTCCAACACAGACATTTGTTAAGTTTGGTCATCGTTTTTCTGCTGGGTGTTGAGTTCTAGCTTGGCTGACATTGTTTTCTGCGGTTGCAAACTGTGAGGGGGGATGAGAGGTGCGAAGATTAGAACTGTAGAGTCCACCTAATAAAAATAAATCTGTTACTTCTGTTTCTGATATGAATGTAGGTTTGCTGTAACTGATCATTATCAAAGTTATCAGCCAAAGACAGTGTAGCAAGTATAAGTAGACTTTTGGTTCCTGTTGCTGCAGCATTTTGTAGTCATGCTATATGAGAAAATGCCTTTACAACAATGTTGTTGTGAAACACTTTGAGAGAGCGCCGTATTCTCTATTGGTCGTCAAACAGGCCTGTTCTGAACTACCTGTTCTGTTTATTTATAGAGAGCCCTTAATGATCTTCAACAAAACACTGAGTACACTGCATTGAAGAGCCCTAGATTTTTGTTTTCTGGGCCGTATTGGAACACTTTAGTGGCAGGGGCAGCAAGTTCCATGATCCAATCAAGAGCAGTTGGTGCTTGTCAGCTGCAGTGGAGAGGCTCAACAAATTACATTAAACAATAAAGGGGAAAACTGATTTGAAACAGTATGGTAATATCAGTGGAGTGCGGGAATGTTGAACATAAAGTCTCGTTGATGGGGTAATTTTTGTGAAAAATAGTCATATTTAAGTAGGTTTTATATCAAATAAATTTCATGGTATGCCATATTTTACAGTACATTTGTTACTTTACTTTATCCCAACTTTATTTCTTCCAAAGTTCAAGAGGGAACTGCTCACTTCTTTCTCTGTCTCGCTCTCGTTGTCCCTCTCCATCTCTGTCCTCTCTGCCGTCCCCCTGCCTCTGCCTGGACTGTGGAAGCAATGCAATTAGACAAACACAAACAGAGCTCTTGAAGCTGGAAAGTGCTGACTGTCCACTGTCCGCAGTGTTGGACAGGGGCGGCGTTTAAAAACATTCTTTTCTTCCTGGCACGTGATTCTTCCTTCAGCATCGTCTATGGCAGCCCAGAAACAGTCGAAAGCAAAAAAGAGAGAAAAAAAGCCACACAAACGAACATTCACACTTGTGAACTAATAAACTCTGTACTTTATTTCATCAAATGGACTTCCTGGCATTGGAATGGAGTTCACGTCGCGCCTTTGTTTGATTGGCTCTGCTACTTTGGGTTTAATCCTGCTGGTTTGGGGAGTGTTTGAGTTGGATTACTCCATCGTTGGGCTGGGGTACTGTTTCTCTGGCTTTGACAAGATGGTGTGTGGTGGTTTGTGTGCGTCTGTTTGTGTTTTGTTTTTTTTGGGGGGGGGGTGTCTGTGTGTGTGTGTGTGTGTGTTCTTCCTCACTACCGAATCAGCTGAAACCACAGACAGCCCAACTGGAGCGCTGTCCAAATCCCTCTGCATGCAAATTAAAAACGCAACAATAAACGTGGCAAAGGAACAAGGTGGGCACGCAGGCTTTATGGCCCCCTCTCCCCCACCTTTCTCTCTCTCCTTCCCTCCCTTTATGTCTCTCTCTCTCCCTCTCTTTCTCCCCCTCTCGCCTTCCTCCAAAACCCCTCCTGGGTTTGATGTGGCTTATGGGAGGAGTTGGAACAGGGGACAACCAAACTGCTGAGTTATCTCTTGCATGCAGTGTGGCGGCGTGGCTCTGCCCTCTGTGTGTGTGCATGTGTGTCTGCGTGCAGACCAGCAGCACGGTGTAATCCTGTGGAAATGAAAGGTGCTGCCGCGCACTGGCCGGGAGATTACAGCGCCGCTCTGTCGCGCTGCCAGGACAGACTACCCGGCTGAGAGAGCGGCCCTCTGTAACACACACACTCACACACCTCGCTGTCTGTCTTTGACGCCGCGTTTCCTCCTCGCTGCTTTTTGCTCCGCGGCCATCCCTCCTTCTTCATCCTCTCTTGTTCCTTTACAGCTCTCTTCTAGCTTCACTACAATTTCATGCCCACATCACTGCAGGCCCCCCCACTTCGTTACCCTTCTCTCTCTCCCACGCAGCTCTTCAGTGCGTTATTTCCTTTCACTCTTACTCACACACTCACACACTGGCCTGCTGAGGTTTAGGTCATCACGTCTGACCACGTCACTCAGCCCCTGTAGAGCCCTTCTGTCTGTGCAGTCCTCAGTCTTTCACTCGGCTCCATGAGCAAACATAAACACACATTTAGCAACTGTGACCGTGAGGCGTTTCTGTTTGTAAAGAAATGAAAGGGAAGTGAGATTAGTAGTTAGAATCGAGTAACACCGATGTTGCCAACACTTTAAATAATAGTTTGACCAAGCAACAGTTCTGATCATTTTCTATTTTTATTGTGTTCTCCCTTTATACTGGGGAAGCAACCATTTTAAATTTTTCATATTTTGAAAACAAAACGTAGCCTGACTTTGCTAAGTCTTCATGTTTTTGCTGATTACGTGGATGTCAGTCGACATCAGCAAAATCTGATGGTACCAATAATAAGCTGACATGTTGGTGCATCGCTACCTGCAGCTGTTTTTATGAGCAATAATCCTGCCCACTGATTTCTTGGTCATTTCAATTTATCATTAGATTCATATGTGTATTGCATCTTGATCTTCAAACATCCAATGAACACATGAACTCGAACATCTTGATTATTTTAGCAACTGATTAGTTCCCTATTTAAACAACAAAAAATTAATATAACAAAGAATAAAATATCAAAGCAGTATGACCAAATGATGCGATGTCTCTAAAAGGAGACCAACTTTTATCATGCATGTTCAAGTCATGTTGTCAAATACATGTGTGTGTGTGTGTGTGTGGGGGGGGGGTTCTGCCTTCCCCGCTGCACTTTGAGTGTTAGCGCTTCCTGTGTCGGGCTCTCGCTGAATCTTTTAATCACCAAGGTCAGACCTCTTTGTGCATTGTATTAATCAAATAAAGCCTTTTCTAAGTGCACTTGTCTTATACTGTTCCTCAGCTCTGTCTTTCATGGCCCTCTGCTGGAGCATTTTAAACATGGGAGTCACTCACTTCCTCCCAAGGGTGCTACTCAATATGCCAGTATGTCTTTCTTGTCATATTAAAATGTTCCCTCCTGCTGTGCTGCTTGACCTTGTCTACCTTACGTCTTCATCTTCAGCTGTGTAACCCAAAAAAGCCCCAATGGTGCATTTTATGAGTGGTTTTCGTTTTATTTTGTTCATTTTAGTGAAAAAATGTGTTAATTATTTTGAAATGGTGTCACAGTGGCTTTTTCTTCCTCACAGTACTTTGATGCTTCCGATAGAAGCAGCTCTGTTTTAAGGTTTCGTAGTCTGGTTGATTGTTTGGCCTTTTTAGGGCTGCAACTGTGCTTAAACATTTTGGACATCACGGTCCGAATTGCAGTACATTCTATTCTTACTGATTTGTATCCTTTTTCTCCTTCCTTCTCCCTCCTTCCTTTCAAATGTTTTGTCCAGGGCTGGCTCTGTGAGCTGCTGCGCTGGAAAGAGGATCCGTCTCCAGAGAACCGAACACTCTGGGAGAACCTCTCCATGATCCGACGCTTCCTGAGCCTCTCTCAGGCCGAACGCGATGCCATCTACGAGCAGGAGAGCAGCGCCGGCCAGCAGCACCACAACGAGCGGCCGTCGCACTTGATGCACATTTCCAGTGACCAGCTACAGGTGAGTGTGATATTTTTCACAAGATTATGACCTGAGCCAGTGCCTTTGGGCAAGGCACCGAGCTAAAACTACAACAGATGTGTTCCAGAACATGAATATTGAATCACAGCAATATGTTTCTGGGGCTGAATCCACTGGTTGGCTGTGGCTGATCACATGTTGGGTTAACTGCTTATTCTAAACTGCCCTTAGGTGTGGATGTCAAAGTAAAATATAAGGTGCTCCCCTCCCCCAGCTGTTAAAAAAATGGATAGATGGATCACTAATTGCTAAATCAAAGCAATTTGATTATTTGTGCTTGTGATTTGGATCTCTTTTTGGTACAATTTCTTATGAAAAGTAGTTTAAAGATATTATGTAACAGTGGAGAGAATCATTTTTAAAAATCCTAATGAAGTCTGATTATTGTATCTGTGCATATCCTGTTTTCCAAAGGTCTGTGTCAAAAATAATTTAGTTTAAAAAAAAAAGGGAAACCTTAATTTTCCCCATTTGACTTCTTCTTTCAGTAATTCTAACCCTAACAGCACTCAGGAGTTTCTGCGAACACATAAATTAACAACACTGCAACACTTAAAAGTTGCTACTTTTTAAGCAAAAAACGTTTTCAAAGATATCATTAGGCTGAACTTGCTTAACAGAGCTGCTTTATAAGAGACATCTGGCAGATGAATAGAAAATAACACACAGGCTCGGTTAACGGTCGAAACATCTTAATGAAGTACAATAATACTTCTATTAAAAGTCTGAGCCACAGCAGAGTGGTTGATTAGTTATTTGGTTACTTGGATACAATGGCAGCGTTTCACAAAGACTGTCATTTAGTGGATATAAATAAGGTAATAGGATTTCTTTGACAAATCAGTTTGAGCAACAGATATGGAATGAGGGAATTTTGTGCATACTTTGCATGCAAATGCAAAACGGTTGCAGATTGATAAAATAGGATTATTTCTGATTTAATGGTGCAGTTTTACAGTGTCCATAAGAGACTGGTGTTTAACTATTTTGTGCTGCTCTTTTACTAACGTGATACATTAGCCAAATTAGCTCACATTTGCTCAACAAGAACTAGCCCGGCTCAGTATATGGATACAGTAAAAATCACATCTTTGGGTGCATTTATGCAGCTGGCAAGCAGAGTCCCTGCAAAGTGCTGTTTTGCAAACTTCATTATGAAACACCTATCTACAGTGTCTGACTCAGAAATGAAAATAAAAGAGCGCCCATTTTGCAGGGTCAATAGAGACCACGAGTTGCCCACTCACTCGCTCTCCAACCACACAATGAGACATTTTACGAGTAATGTGTCATGTGTTTACACTAACGGGACTCTGACGGCAGAGCGAAAGCCATCGATAGCATTCTCACACGGCGGCAAATCAGCCAGACCATCGCGATGTGAATTGTACACAGGGAGCTTGTTTATCACTACCGGGCAATAGAGGCTGATAAGCAGCACAGGATATAATAGAGAGGCCAGTTTGCCTGTGAATTCCCAGTGTGCGTGGAGCCGATCGTGTCACTCATGTGTACGAGTGTATATGCTGGTGTGGGGCTGTTGCCTCCTCTACCTCCACAATGAGACTCAAGCTCCCACTACCAAAAAAGGAAAAACATCATATCTGCAGAACTGATTGCATTCAATCAGATATTACATGGAAAATTCCTTCAACCAAGTGCCTGTTCTATACACAGCAGGCCCATTTTTCCTCACAACTCAATTGATTTTAATGAAAGGCCTTATTAAGGCGCCGATAAGTGTTCACTGATAACATCCCCATCTCCTTTCTCTTCCCTCTTTCTTTTTTTTCCCTCACTGCAGGCTCAGCCGCCTCAGACACAGCAGCAGCACCAGCCCTCCTTGTCCCTCCACCCCTCCCAACAGCCCTTGCAGCAACAGCAGCCCACCACCGGTCCCCGGTTGCCACCTCGCCAACCCTCCACCGCCTCTCCGGCCGAAACGGAAGACGAAGGCAGCCGCGGAGGGAGCATCAAATCCCGCACGGGTGGAGGCAAGATCTCCCTGGAAGCTCTAGGTATCCTGCAGAGCTTCATCCAGGACGTGGGCCTATACCCCGACGAGGAGGCCATCCACACCCTTTCAGCCCAGCTGGACCTGCCCAAGCTCACCATCATCAAGTTCTTCCAGAACCAGCGCTTTTATGTCAGTCACCCAGCAAAGGCACCCAAGGAGCCCATTAACAACAACAACAACAACACCACTATTGCAGCCATCGTCAACAACACCACCAGCAGCAGTAGCAGCAGCAGCAGCCCGGCCTTTGAGGAAGAGCTGACGGACTTCAGGGAGAGCGGAGAGCTGTTGAAGGAGCTGGACGAGAGCACGCAGACCAACAGCACCATCTTCTCCATCAAGATCGAAGAGCAGCTGGGCCGAGGTGCCGAAGCCCAGTTCGAGTCAGAGCACGAGGCCAAGGAGTAGGACTCTCCCCCTGAAACATGTACTGAGAGTTTTCCTGTGCACACAGACTGGTGACTGTGCTAAATGTAACGCTCTGGCCGCCACAGAAACACCACACTGCAAACAAAGAGAAGTAGTGTTTTCAATCAGTACAGCATCTGGACTGTATGAGGAGTGTTCATATATATATATATATATATATATATATATATATATATATATATATACACACACACACACACACACACACATATGAACTCACAGTGCGAAATGAGTGTTCACACACTGGAAAGCCCATTTCAGACTCAGTAATACAAAAAGTACTACTTTTTTGATTTTGTAAAACTTGTATTATTCACTGTAAAGACTGATGCATCGTTTAAATAATCTGCACAAAAAAATTATTAAGTATGTTGCCGTGGATATTTGCTGACTGCACTCTATGTCTGTTGTTTTACACTGACTTACTTTATCTTTTTGAGCTACTGATTATATTGAAAAAGGAAAAAAAAGTTCCCCTGGAGTTTGCTAGGACTTCGATAGGTGTTTACGTATGTGATGTTTAACTGGATTCTTTTTTTTTTAAGAAAATAGCAAATGAAATCAAGGACCATGTGGATGACAAGGCCTTAATTATGAGGTATCAAGTCTGGAGCCTGCTGGCAGATTAGTTATTCTTTTTAAAAAGCGCATAATGTGATTATGGATCACTCCAAACTCTGGAACGCGATCACCCAGCCCAGGTGCATCTACGAGAATAGCTCAGTCTCTTTACATATTATTTGTTAGGGAAGAAATATAAATATATATATATATAGACATTATATTGTAACTGTAAAAAGAATACAGTCTTAAAAAACTATGCCAACAAATGCCTTGTACTATACGGCACTGCCGATGTTAGATTATTTTGCAAAACCTTTGTCACTGTAACTTTCTGAATTGACACACAGTTGGAAATGTGAATTTCACAATGTTTATGTTGTCTGACATTATTTATTTGCAGTTCATGCAGTGTTTCTGATGTAATTACTTTTTCTAAAAAAAAAACTAAAAAAACAGTTTATGTTTCCTTGTGCGCGCTCTCTCTCTCTTTTTTTTATTCCACCGATCTTGTTTCTATTTATAAATGTAATTTCAGTGGGCAGTAAAAACAAGAAGTGTCTTAAACGTTTTAAATGGAGAAATGTGCTTTAAAGGTTGCCTATAAAAAGTGCTGTATGTCAAGCAACTCATGCTACAAGCTTCACAATTAATGTTGTATGCAATTTTTACTATCATGCAAATAAGCTTAGGTAAAATGACTAACCTATAGAACACCTTAGAAAGAAAAACATATGCAATCTGTGTGAAAATCGATGTCTGCGATGTGTCTTCCTTTGGTTAAGAATCCAATTCAAAAAGCTACTCCTGTATAAATATTCTGTAAAAAAGTGTTTCTTTTTTATGAGTTCATTTCAATGAGAACACCAGTTATTTTGTTACGACTGACTGTTTTATAAGTGTTTCTCGGTTCCTTTCGGCAGAAATGTTCTAACTAGAAGTGGTTATTGATTGTTAATTACACAATTAAACTGTTTGTATTGTACCACAGATTTCTTGGCATTAACTTGACCAGGCTCTTTTGACACCAGAGGTGTGTTTGTCTCCTCTGGAAACAGGAGAGGAAACAATGTGAAATGGTTGTTTTTTTTTTTTGGTTTTTCTTGGTTTTCTTTTTGCTTTTTTCTTTCAAGTTCTGCTAAGAAAGAGCAACTCCAGTTACTGACTCATTCCGCTGCGATCACTGAACCCATGTCACTTGTAATATCTGTAAATATCACATCTTATGAATCATTAATTGTTTAATATTGTAAATATATTTGAAGTTTGTGCAAAAGCTCACCGTACAAAGCTGAATCGCCATTCTGTCGTGCCTCTTCCTCCCAAACCGACTGTACCGGGGCTCTTCTGCTGCATCTCCACTTCTACATGCTGAGTGTATGTGAACCACCTTTGAAATCTAAAATAAATAAATGTTAGGTGTGAACACCTGTAATAGCAAAGCCCTCTGCAGGAAGTTCGGCTATAAAACAGCGCAGGTGTCCTGACCTTGCCGTAAACCCCAGGCGGGGCCAGGTGTCTACACCTTTAGGAAATTACCCCCACCCGTTCACACCCTGAGATATGTGCCAGCCTGTCTGGGCCAGCGTTCCCTTTGTGTTGTGCTGTTTTTATCCCATAAATATAGAAAGAAATCCACAGTGCAATGTTGTGTACGTTCACGGGAAAAGAACAATCAAACGAAACAGACATATAGAAGTGTCAGATGCTCTCAAGAGGACATCCTTTTGTCAGAGGTGATCAGAGGGTACACGATATGTGTTAAGAGGTGATAAAAAAACATTACCGCATGTCACAGAGCAAAGAGGCGCCATTATGCTTCATTATTTCTCCATTTTGACATTACAAATGGCTTACTCACTGACAAACAGAGGTGAAGGCACCAACAAACAGGAACTCTAGCGTAATACTCCTCCTCATTATCACTGTTTTCATAAGGATCAGCTATATTTGCCGCACGCTTACAAAAGGTTTTTCTACACAGATGGCTAATACTTTGCTCTAACAGTGGTTCAAGACTTGATTTCTGATGTTTTCTGGAAAAGTTCAGCTATAAAGTGAAATATCCTACAGAGGGGTTATCCGGTGTTCTCCAGCAGCTGTAAAAAAAAGTCTTCGGCAAACATGGTGTTATTTCAGGGGATCGTGAGATGAGGAGGTTTGCCATGACAAGAAAGAGCCAGTTCTGTTTCACCATGGGTGGGTATCATGGGTGATTGCTCAGAGAAGACTGGCAAGCACCGAACAGGTTTGATACTCCATCTCCATTAGGCTGTTCGCTGGCTCTCCACGGCACCAAACACACTTCAAAGACTTTCCCTGATGTCAAAATAGAAATCATAATTACGACAAGAATGGTGACTGATGAATCACTGACTCCGTTACCCCCGGGCGCCTCATGCTGTTGCTTATTTAGAAAAAAATTAGCAGGCTACACAAATTTACCAGAAAGCATGTAGATGACGCCACATCATACTGTGGTATGCCGCCGGTGGAGAAAGAAGCCCAGCAGATACAGTGTCTTCTTGTGATATTTGTAGAAATCCTCAGCGTCAGAGCAAATAAACAGCTTCCACATAAAGACGTGGCTGGCAGACGGTGGGCTGGAGAGGCTGAGGTCAAAATGCCAAACAAAGTTTATTTTTAACTAAATTCACAGGTATGTATATTTGGATGTCACAGGAGGTATCCAACTTTAAGCGGAGATATCATGTAACATATAAAGTGATATTTTACCTGCAGGTCATAGGAGCTTAATGGAGTTGGTGTAGAGCTTTGCCTTACATTTACACAGGCCAGGCATGGAAGTTCAGCAATAATGCAACATACACAAAAAAGTCTGTTTTTTAATTGCGTGTCAGTTTTACATTCATAAATATATGATATATATATTTTTTTTATTACATATATTTTTGACTGACAACTATTCATCTCAATTAGGTTTAGTACTTTATGTTGAAATTATGTTATCCAAATGAATGGAAGATGCACATACACTTTTAATATTTGGTCCAAATGTGTTTTAATATATACAAAAGCCTGTGATGTAACAAAAAAAAGGACATTGTCAAAGTTGATAAAGATTTTTAAAAAGCTGCACTTAATATTCTTTACAAATGTGTCATCTTAATGTAGTATCTTCTTTTTAGCATGTTTTCAGAGTTAAATTATTTTCTGTCTGATAACTAAATATGTCAGTGCTGTGCTGTAAAAAGTACCTTCTGTGCTCCGTCAAAGAGAAGCTCCTGAGTGAGGCCTTTAATTCCAACTGCCAACATGTCAGATTGTCGTGCTGGACGGCTTCCAGGTTTGTGGTGAAAAGTGTTTAAGTACAGTATTTTAAAACATTGTACACAGCTACACTCCACCAGCGCACAAATTGAAAAAAAAAAAAGACAAATGGTGGACAGAAACAGAACTGAAGTGACAATTTAAAATCAAACATCCCTGATGAAAAACCTACAGTAGGAGTATGTTATCCCACTAATGTGTATTTTATATTTCTGGGCTGCACAGCTGCACGATGGACACATTCAAAGAACGTATACATGCTCCACTGAACACAACCCCCCAGGGTACATGCAAAGATGTCAATCAACAATGAACATTAACACTTCACAGGCGATTTGAAGGAAGCAGGAGTTTGAGCTTTCTGAATGCAGATTTGAGGGGATGCATCATATTTTGCGTGTGTGTGTTTTTTTTTCCACTTTGTGTTATCATAACAGACACTTAGCAACTCTGAAAAAAGAGTTCTGAAAGTGTCTCAGTGTTGGGTAAACCAGGGGATGGGCTCACGGCTTGGCCCGGTCTCTCACAGGCTCTGTTTCGTAATCGTTCACGTGATATTTGATCCAGTGTTTGTACTCATCAGACTAATAGTCGACGTTCAGCAGTTAGAGAGAAATTCTGAGAATTTTACAGCATCATGAGGTGGTATAATTTTATTTCTTAGTGCTGGGGAGAAATAGGACATCTTACTTGGAAAACAGAGGTTAACATAAGTTTTGTGCAAAGTGGTTGTGACATAGAGCATGACCTTAAAACTTCCATGCAAAGGAAGCATTTTAAACTTCAAACATGGAAGGAAGGTGGACTGTGTACACGATGATATATGACTGATTCAAATAACACTCAAAGATATGCAGTTTTGCATTGCTTCAGACCGTGTGTAGCTTATTGTCAGCTTTTATTATTTATTATTGTCAGATCAATCGTCAAGGACTTTCCAAGTTGCAGCAGAATCCAATTCAATTCAAGTTTTCAATTCAGGCTCATCTATATAGCACCAAATAACAACAGCAGTCTCCTGAGGGTGCTTTGTGTGACAAGGAATAACACAGAGAAAACCCCAACAAGTAAACGACCGCTTCTGAGCAAGCAACAGTGGGAAGTAAAAACTCCCTTTTAACAGGAAGAAGCCTCCAGCAGAGGGAGGGGCAGTCGTATGCTGTGACTGGTTAGGGGCGATGGGAGGAAGACAGAACAAAAAATACACTGTGGAAGAGCCAGAGATTATTAATAACTAATGATTACATACAGAATGGTGTATAAATACATAGAGAATGAAAGAGGTGATTGAAGAAGAAAGACGTCCCCAGCAGCCTAGGCAGCGCAGCTAAAGGAATAATAACGCAGATGTGCCAAAAACTGCATTTCCTTTAGTAAGCTTGTTCCAATGGTGAGTGAATCCTTGCACGGCTTCATAACAACTCCAAGTGGGGTGATTAAAAAAATGATATTAACTCTTCCATTTAAAAACAGGATTTTAGACATGGCCACTTTGACACCTGATCGATCATCTCTGCTATTTGGAGTCGCTAAACTGGACCTCTCTACTGTGTTTGTGCCTTTTTGAGAATTTTTAAAAATGTAATTATTTTACAGTTAAAATATCTTATTTTGTGATGCCAACAAAGGTCTGTGCTTCAGTTTTGGTGAGTGGCTGTTACTTAGCACTATTTCTTAGCAAATATCTATGACAGTACATTACACTCTTATAGTTTATATGTAGACCTCACTAACCAAGATTAACAGCACTAGCTTGTAACCTCAGTTTTTAATCCAAATATGGTCACTTCTAATAAAAAACAAGATGGTGGTGGCCAATACAAACCAGTCCCTCTTTTGCACATTCTTTATTAGTTACTCGTTTGTTACATGCACTCTGAAAGGGTAGTGTTGTCTGAAATAGAAGCGCTGTGCTGTGCACCATAAATAGCATGCAATATCTGACTGCAATTGCTGTGCTAGCTACTGCACTTTGTGAACAGTTTACCACACATGTAACACATGCAATGTTTGCTCTCACCTGCATGATGAAAAAATCTGCTGCAGTTAGCTAGCTGCCACTGATTTCATCATCATTATCAGTGATAACTGAAATCTTTGCTTGCCTCGATCTTTCAGCTATACAGCCAAAATATTGACTGTTGAAGATGTACAGTGCTCCACACTCAACTTTTTGATATTTGAGTACACCATTCAGATACTCATAGAACACTTTAGTCCTCTACTGGTTTGGGAATTAGCATCAATTAGCATGTTTAGTGCTCTGGTAGGATTAGCTTGAGTCGGTACTATGGGGTTAACATAAACTGTACATAAAAGATGGAAGTAGGCTCTGTGACTGATTTTGGACTCCCGACTTTGCAAGTCTCAACATTAGCATTGTGGCCAGTAGTGGTTTTAGATACGGGCGGCATCACGGGCATCTGCAAAAAAAAAAATTTAAAAAATGCTCGTACTCATGCTGCCCCGACGTCATGCCAGCGCATATTGGGAATGGCATAGGCACCGATCGGTTTTCTATCGCCCGGTGGCAGGGGATTCTCTGACCGGCTGGTGCAGCATCTAATAACCAACTCGCAAAATAAAACAAAATAAAAACAAACCAACAAACACGAAAACACCAGACTTATAATTTGCAACAATGTTTTTTCGAAATTCTATACACGAAAAGTGAGCGCGAGAGCCCTCGGTGCGCCTGCTCGCTGCTGAAGTCAAAGTAAACTTTATTGTCATTTCCGTTACATACAGTCCAGTATATAGAGAGACGAGACGACGAGGCTCCAGTTACAGCAGTGCAAGTAAACAAACAATATATATAAGAAGAGTAAGAAAATAAATTTACATTTTAGGACTTGGGGTAAAGGGATCAATAACAATTTAAAATTTACAGTTTGATGATTTAAAGTCTCACACACAACCCGTCGAAAGGGGAGGGCGGGGGGCGGCTGCTTCCAAATAGAGCACATTTCATTTATAAGGTTGTAAATCCAAGCTTCAAGAAATCTCAGAAATGCACCCTAGACAAAGTGAATCTGTGAACTAAGGTGTAGGTGTGTTAGATCATGTTGTGGTGATCCTTGGGTTGAGGGATGGGTGTTCATACTGGAGTGCAAAATTAAAACCAATGTAAGATGGACAAGAAAAGTTCAAAGCCATCAGTTTAGAAAAAAGAGAAAAGAAGAGGAGGAGAAACGAGTAAAAGATGCAGGTAAGCAGATGTGTGATTGGACAATGGCAGGTCATCCTGAAACAATCAGAATCAGAATACTTTATTAATCCCTAAGGAAATTATGTGGGTTACAGTTGCTCCAAGAAGAAATGGTAAAAATAGTAACAGTAACAGACTAAACTCCAAACAATACATTATGTTACAGATTTTAATATTAATTAGTCATTGTTAATTGTTGATTTGTCCTGTTCTCATTGTATGATGAATTGTGATGGCTGTTTGGTAGCCGTTAGCATACTATGCATACTCTCTCTCTCTTCATATGTGTGTGTGTGTGCAACAGCTTTATGTTAATGTACAATCCTTACTATGTTTTGTCTGTGGCGCCTAACAGGCTAGGACCGCCACTGATTGTGGCCAGGTGTTTAGACAACGGGGTGAAGTGCTATCATCAAGCTATAAGCTAATGCTTGCAAGCAAGGCAAGCCTAGCCAAGCCACCTAGCTCAACACAGCCCCAGTTCATGGTTGTTATAGCGTTTGTGTTTTATTTTTAGTCTTTGGATTTTAAATTCCTGCTTTGATTTCTTTGTTCCAGTATTGTGTGAGTCTTGATGTTATTACTTTGTTCATTTTAGTGATGAGTTTCCATTTTGTGTTTTTGTTTAGGTCTGTTATTATTGTTATCTGTAGCAGTAGTAGTAGCAGCAGTTTATTCCTTAGTCCCTCTGTGTTCTCTTGTTTAGTGTTAACGTTCATGGATATTAGTCTCTTTGTGTTTTTTCCTGTTTTACTTTGAAGGTTAGTTTTCTTTTGTGTTCTGTGGTAGTTTTGCTTCCTCTCTGTCTTCGCTTGATTCCCTGATTGTTTTCATTTGTTGTTGACAGTGTGGCCCTGTGTCTCATTCCCCTCCTGTGTCTAATCCCTAATCAGCCATCTGTGTGTGTATAAATAACCCAATCCTCCCTGTGTACTTTGTCAAGATGTGTCCTGCAGCCCAGTTACTTTGTTTCCATGGCTGTCCTTAGATTTCGCCTCTTCCTTGTGTTTTTGGATACTTGTTTGTGTCCCTGTTTTACATCTACTTCGCATCTTATTGCACTGGAGACCAAAACTGTTTTGTATAAGGTTGAAAACATGCTTTTAATACTGTGAAGTTGGGCACTTTAACATGGGAGTCTTTGGGAGCCAGCCCCTAGCGCCCATTAGAGTTTTTGGCAATTTCATATTGCTTTCATTTTTCAGTCCTGGACATTGTTACTTAGCTATGAAGCTGCGTGCATTTTTAAGCTTTGTTTTGGGGCAAATATAGCGTTCATAACGTTCATTGTTTGTATACAGTCTAAGTCCTTAACGGGCCAAAGGGAGCTCAACAAAATAGTTTAATTCTTTAACACACAGTTACAGCACAAAGTAAAGTTCACCTCTGTTTATTTTCTGCTGCAGTCCTTGAATAATTCCTTGGTTTATACAAGATTATAGGGAAAAGTCACACAACTGGAGAAAGTTGTAGGTTGTTTATTTACACTGTTTACAAAGTAGGAAATCTTTGCTCGCTAACAGACACCACAACAAGGGACAGCGACGCAGTTTGTTTGCTTCTGATTGTTCATTGTTGTGTTTGAATAGATTCTATATAATCACAAACATTTTACCTCATTTAGTAAAATACTGGTGTCACATGCCATGAATTGATAAAACACCTGAGCTACTTTTTTTAAATGCATTTATTTACAATCATAGCTGTGATATGAATATACACAATATATTTAATTGCATTTCAAGGACTAAGCTTTGCAGTACCAGAGCCGCAAATGGTTGTTAGCTTTCTGCTAACACAAACGCTGACGTACCAATGCATACACATGCTGATGTAAAAGGTCTGCAGCAGATTTACTGGGCAGTGTCTTGGTTATGTTTCTGCTACGTTTAGCTCCAGATTAATCGGGACGTTACACTCAGGTTCCTGCGCCACAACATCGGCAGGTCTGGCTCGCATAGCGGAGTCCTCTGTGCCTACACGCGAGCCCTCGGGACTGCGCAGTAAATCAAACAGGAAATGCAGCAGAAAGCCTAATAAAGTTATTCTAATGATAGCAATCTCTGCGGGATCACCACAACGTAAATTGGGAACTTGTCTCTCCCTCGCTCCTATGCCAAGCTTCTTGGTAAGAGCAAAATGAAACACTTCTCAACAAATGTAAAGATGCAGAAACAGGTTAGAGGTGTGGAAATTAATGACATTCATCACAGAGTTGATTTCTGCCCTCTCGCTCGTTGTTTTAAGGTGATAAAATTAAACACGGACTTACTCAGGGTGTCCTTCTGGTCACATTCATGTAGAAATATTACACTCCCATGCATATATTGTCTGATTTATGTCACAAGTGGCACATGCCTGTGCTTTATCCTATTATGTCATTGCAAGATAAGGGGCTCATCTCACAAAAGGTTTGCAGATATCATCTTTAGCTCATTTCAAAGGGTCTAACCTGGCGCAATTTTAGAAGTAGGAGTACAATAATAGTCCATTTCTGGCCTTAAAGGTACAATCTACACAAACTCCCACACCCACAGTCCATAGGTTAACTGATGATTGTAAATGTATCTACAGATATAGGAGAAATAAACTGACAACTACTGTTTGAATGGAATATTAAGATATTAATATTATTAGAATATAAAGCAATTTTTACCACTACGCTAAGGTACAGAATTGTCACCAGACAAGCATGACTGATATCTATAATGTCCAATTCACCTGGGTACCAATAAGGGTACAACAGCATTATTTTTATAGCATATGAGGCGTATATCACACATAGAAATTAATGCACACAGACAAGAACATGTGAAGCAGGGCTGCTGAGGATCCTGGAGCATGCGTTGGTGATGCATGTCTATAACGACAAATTAAAGCCTAAAATGATTTTTTTGTGATGATCTAGTGTCTTTGCCTCTTCTCAGTTAACGGCCAGCTGCCCAGGTAAACTGGTAACACAGATTTATATTTGTATTTGTATTGAGGGTGCTGCCCTCATCTAACAGATGTTCCTTTGCACAGATGCCTCATCTCCACATCACCCTCATACCTGAAATAAGTTCCCACGGCTATGACATCAAACATCGGTGTAATGTGTCAGTCATAGCTGTGCACAGACACTTTAGGAGGCATGTGTTCAAACCGAAAAAGGAGCAAATACATAAGTATAATAAAAAATGTAAAAATGAAGCTGCACAAAGTAACACAGCTTTTACTTGCTTGAGTTATTTTTCATTCAGCACTCCTGCAGATATCCATCAGATCAAAAATTAGTATATTAGTAATTTATATTTATATGATGATCTTTTGCATTGAATATTTCCAACCTGCACTTGGTTTTGCTCCAATTACCAAATGCTTAACAAAAAAGTGCTTTGAATGTTCAAGTAGAGTAGGAGAGTGTCATAAGAGTGAGTCCATTTAAAAATACTGTTTTTGATGATATCTGTATTGTAAAATGTGTAAAATGTAAGAGGAAAAAAGCAAAACTGATAAAAACTGAGTGACACTTGAAGCGGACTTATGTTCTGGACTTATATATTTACACTTGTAATGTGTCTGAGCTCTACCTGTGCACGTGCTTGGTGTCACTTCAGAGTAACTGGCACTTTTATGCTAGATTACAGGGTTTTTTTTAACCATTACTGAGGTCGCTGTTACTCTTGTTGTCTGGCAGTTGTATTGTGTTATGAAGGTTTAGTCAGCCATGATGGCTGAAACAGAAGAGCTGGAATTGAATAGAAGTGCTCCACGAGCCGTTATATCAATATGAACTCTGGGTGAATTAAATGCACAGCGCTGCATTCTTTCCTTGTTGCTCTCGTGGGCACTTTGAGAACCCTAGGAGCGTACCACTAAAAGTACAATAGGGTACTTCATTTTCTGAGAGTGTAAGTACCACATTCCACTGCTTGTATTTATGTTTGGGGCCGACACCTATGGCTGCCCTTTTATTCGCCTCCACTGTTTCAGACATAACAGCTTTTGTTTGAAGTCTGGAGGCAGACACAACAGCACAGCGGTGGCTCCATGGCGCTCAGACCCTTCCACCTCCGTTTACAGTTCAAGCATCTCAAGCATAACGTTGTGAAACGGGCAGATGAATCTAATAGGCCTCCAAGAATGTTGACATCTGCAAACTTAGAGATGTATGTATGAGTCCATTCACTCGCCTTGTTGTCTGAAGGAACGGATACGAGTATTTTTTAATGTATTTTTAAAGAATTGAGTAATCACTTTTGCTTTTTAGGAAAAAGCAACGTAAATTCGGGGATAGAAGTGAGCTGATATATTAACGAATGTTGGTTTTTCTGTCTTTTTGCTAATGAATTATACCTGACTGAGCAGCCACTGCAGCGGGCTGCTTTAAAATTACAGCGAAAATCAACTACTCTCTATTTATCGAGTCTGTGGCCTGTTGTTCATTTTCTAGGAATTTAGTTGAAGTGGCCACTTGTTATTTGAAGTACTAATTGAACCCATTTTCCTTTTCTAAACCTGTCTTACCACTTTCATTTTAAAGCAATAACTCATCGATGAACAACACCACTCACCAGGCTCCACTTGTCACAATAGTTCCACTTATGCATTGACCAAAACAGACTCAACAGTGAAAGTTGCATTGCAGATTTTTAGGCCGCTGGCACGTCAAAGTGCCTCGCCACTTATCGGTGTGAATTATGTTTAATGTATTCAGTGCGAGGCTGTTAAAAGTAGAGAGCTGAAAGCATCTCTGTAGGTAAACTTAAGGTATGAGCACTCACCCAAAATCAGGCAGTTTAGGAGGTCTCTTCACAAGCCTGTCCTTGGAGGTTTCCACACTCCGGCCTTATTAAATTCAAAAACAAAAAGGAGAAAAATCCTATTCAGTCTTTGTCTTTGATATTCCTAAATGTCTTTAAACCGTGTAGAACCTTTGCAATATTTGAACCTTATTGAAGTTAATTCAGCGGATTTAGGTAAAGCATGCTTGCATCTGCGTCAGTGTTTGTAGATGTGAGTTGTGATCTTCCAATCATGGGGATGCTTATCCAGGAGAAGTTGACACGTCCTGGTCGGCAATCTGCAGAGGAGCCGAGGTGCAGATACTACATTCGAGCATTTTTTTCCCCTGATCATAATTGCACAGTGACAGATGGGCAATGGTGGAGCGCACAAGTATACAGCATGCATAGAAATGTGCTCATAGCTCCAAACAGGAACAGCTTTAAAGCAGTCAGGTGGGGTTTTTTTAGACTCTGCTTGCCTACCCAACACCTACGTCTTCACAGCTGAGACAGAGTTGCATTAAAAACTGTCAGAAGTTCCAGGAAAGATGCAACTTTGAGATATGAATAGTTGTAAATCTTTGCTGTTACAGGTGAATGGTGGAAATTGTGACCCTTTTTGAATCAGACAGTGTCTCTTGTAAGATAATGGAGCAGTTCTCGGCTTCTTGCCACCTTTCCCTCCTCGACAAGTAAGCATCAAGTGAAAGCAGGGAGAACAGAGAAGAAGCAGTTAAATTGCCTTAACAGCTGTGCAGGGTATGAATAACTCGTTAGCTGTGTGCATTTTAAGTCATCAAATCCCGAACCCCCTCACCTAACCCTCATTTGCAAAGGGGACAGGAGGGAGGTGCTAATTAAAGTGATAAAGAGAACAAATCTTATCAAATCTGGTGCTGGATTTTTGTTAGAAGGTGGGGTGGAGGTGTTGGTGTGTGTGTGTGTGTGTGTGTGTGTGTGCGTGCGTGCAGGTGTGTGCATGTGTGTTTGTGCAGAAAAAAATCTATGGTTACATCTGTATTCTGAAACACTCAGGAAAGGTGTTATTTCATGTTTAATTAATTAAGCAGTCTCTTTAACTGTATCTTGACAAATGTGATGCCAATTAGATAGTGAGGAGAAATTGTTTATTGCTAATTAATGGTTGATTTCAGGGGAAAAGAAGTTAAATCCTTTGGTATCATACCTTTTCCTAACTGTTACATTGTAAATGAGCATCTACATCTTGCTCTAGAGTGAAAATATCGACTTCACGCTTGAGGGTCAGAGGAAAGTTTTTACTGACTCGTTGATGGTTTACATGCAAATTTGTAGGTGCTTGAAACGCATGTTGTGAAGCCAATGTTCCTTCAGACATTTGTTTGAAATTATATTGTGAATCGCTAAATATCTAAATATCTTGCCCAGAATAGGTTTAATAGTAGTTAATGTGGCAAACACTGGTTTAAGCCAATTTTAGGGAACAGCTGTTGCATTTATGACATCTGTACAGTAACAAAACAATCATCTGTACAAGACAAAGTCCAAAAAGTTGAGAATATTTGAAAAACACAAACACATATCAAACAAGTTGTCCCAGTCACAATAATAGACTGGAAAAGTGCAGTGCGTTCCATATGCGTAACACCTGATGATAGCATAGCGCATCCCACAGCCAATTAGGTTAAATAGTAACAGGTCTGATGGAACTTGACTGAATATTTAAAAATAAAAAAGCTTTCCAGAGAGGCTGAGGCTATGGCTACGTCCACACGTACTATTTTTGAAAACGCAGATTTTTCTATCCACACGTAAACGGCGTTTTTGGTCACTGAAAACGGAGATTTCTAAAAACTCCGGCCAGGGTGGATATTTTTGAAAACTCCGTTTTTGCATTTACGTTTGGATGAGAAAAACGGCAAAAACGCAGAAAACACAGCGTCAAAGGTGTGCGCATTTTTTGACGTCACACTGTGCGCCACATTATTGTTTCGGTGAAATGAATTTCTACAATACTATTACTGTTAATTGTACTCTCTGCAGTGTTTAAATGTTTACAAATACATACACAGTTACTGTCCCTCCACACATACGACTCGGTTCTGCTTCTATGCCCCAGCTTTGTTTACTTTTTTCCACCGAGGCTTCTAGACTTCTGATTGGCCAACATTTCTGCATGGTTAGGAATATATCGCCACCTGTTGCTTTGGCATGTTCCTAGCAGCGTTTTCCTTCATTTCTGCCTTTACATGTGGACGGGATTATTTTTTAAAACGAAAATGGAAATTCTCCGTTTTCAAAAATACCCGTGTACGTGTGGACGAGTCTGTCCAAGATAGACAGAGGGAGATCATAAGGTTTTGAAAAAAAGTGGGAAATAGGGTGAAAATACAGTTTCTCCACAAAAAAAATAACAGGACATAAGATGAATGTGTACAATTTAAAGAAAACACAGATGATTAATAACAAGTTTCTTTGTGTAAATCGTTACATGGACTCACACAAATGTTAATAAGTTTAAAAAATATATAGAACAACATCCAGATATTAATTTACTGATTTGAGTTCATCCATCCAAGTCCACATCCACTTCACATCTGTGAAGGCACCATCAGTGCTGGATGATATGCATCCAGATTTTACAGCAACATACTCTGCCGATCATATCACAGTAGCATAGCATAGTATTAAGTGCTAAAATGGGCTGCCAGCAACAAAGGAAGGCAAGGCAAGGCAAGGCAAATTTATTTGTATAGCACAAATAAATCCTGGGTTAGTGTTTCATTTTTGCTTTCCTCCCCGTCCCATCAGTTCTAATATGTGTCAGCTGTGTTCCCCGTGTGTTTCCACCTCCCTCGTTATCCTTTTGTGCATTTAGGTCTGTGTCTCCCTCTGTCTGGTGTCCCAGTCTCCCTTATGGTTGTGTGTTTCCCCTGTGTGCCGCTTCATGTCATTACTTTCTGTTATTTCCCAGTGTAGTTTATGTTTTTCCCTTTCAGCAAATAAAGCTGAGTTTTGAGTTTAAGTCCCGTCTCCGTGAGTCTGCATTTTGGGTCCTTTCCTGCCTTCATTACACAGCCGATTCATGACGAGATGGATGCATGCCGCAGCATTTAAACAGCATTGGAGCTGTTTGTGTTGTACTTTTTCTTTGGGTTTCTATAATTTTATACAGCAGGCTGGTTCAGCGTATTCTCATCCCGAGGTGTGATGAGCCATTTTCTCAAATGTCACCTGCATCTTACCGTTGCACACAAGGTGTCCTTGATGCACTGGCCGTGGCAATAATGGCCACGGAGAGTTAAAGGTCCCATTTTTAGAAGGCGACAAAATCTACATTAAAAGGGTCGAAGAAGCATGGTGGGACAGGTCACAGGTTTATCAACCAGGAGACAGTAGTGCTGGATTTTTTTTCATTTTCACTCACTTTTTTCTTTCAGTTTCACTCACTGATTGGGTTTGATACTAAAAACTAGTTGGTTAGTTGTAAGCACTAAAACCTTTTTCCTGAGGTTAAGAGAGAGTTCATTGTTGGGGTTAAACTACTCCTCTTCACAG